>NC_056727.1:859028995-859181495 GCF_019279795.1 Protopterus annectens
TAGCAGTGTGTAGAATATAGAGTATAGTGACAGGGTTTTCAGTCTGTCCATGTAGGACATGTAGTTTAGGCCTTGTATCCTTTTAGTATGTTATCTCTGTGGGTGTTCTAGTTGTTGCATGTGTGGACAGTCTTGCATGTTTCTTGCAAGTCAACATATTGATAGCAAATTTCACATAGGGGATGAGGTAAGGAGAGCTACCATTTGCTTCTTCCTATAAAATGATTTTTTGTTAGATGTCAGTGTTCTACAATACTGTGGTACTTAATCAAGAAAGTGAAAGTTATGTACTTACCATAACAACTGATCTGTACTGCCTGCTTCTGTCCTCTTCAATGTATGGGTCTTTGGATCCAAATGGATCTGACTTTGGCCACACTTGGACTTTGGCTTCAAGGCTCAGGCTCTTTCCCTTACCCATAATCCCCTTCCCAGCACTGAAATACCTCAGATCAAGTTCACCCACTTCCTACTACATGAACAATGACACTTCCCACATACAGGAAAACATCCTAAAAATATAAAGAAGTACTCCTGAAATACAAATCATAGAGATAACATGACCAGGAATCTTGGTAGATTAGTGCTGTCACTACAGAACGAAAAGAAAAGAAATGAGTCCTGGAAGGGGATGGAGAGGGGGAAGTTGAGGAGGATGGAAGCAAACAACATAGCTCTATCATTATGGTAAGTTCATAACTTTCGTATCTGATACTGTCTCTTCCATCCATCCCCAATGGATGTGACATACTCCCCCACTATTACAAACCTTGGAAGGTATCATGGAAGGATATTGCTGAGAATGATTGAACCAAAGGATCCTCCAGACTTAGATTGCAAGTGCAGTTTGTAGTGAGATATGAATGTATGGACATTAGATCAGGTAGCTGTTGCACAAATGTCATCAGCTGGTACTTTTGAGAAAAAAGCTGCTGAAGTAGTGCTAAACCTAGTAGAGTGAGCCTTGGGATTGCCAGGCAGAGACAGTCCCTTTTCCTATACATAAAAAATATGCTAAGATAGCCATTATGAAAGAATTACTTTCAAAACTCTTTTACTCAATATTGCAGAGGAGAAGGATGCAAACAATTGGTCAGTCTTTCTAATATTCTTGGGGAAAGAAAACAGGCAAACTGATAGCTTGGTTCAGAGAAAATCCTTAGGTTACCTTTTGGGAGAAAAGAGGGACTGGAGGCTTCAACAATGCCTGAAGAAGTATGGTAATGTCTCGGAACAGGATGAGGTCCTTGAGAGAAGGCCAAAGGAGGAAACAGCTCCTTAAGAAGGCCTTAGACAATTTCAAAGATGCAAATGGAGTTTGATTTCCTCCTAAATGAAAACTGGAAATGGCTGCCAATTGGACAGTAACTGTAGAATAGCTAGCTCCATTAAAAAAGGTCAGCCAGAAAATTCAAAATAAGAGACAGGATCTGAGAAGGAGTCTATGTCCCTGCTGGATGACCAAATAGAAAATTTCTTCCTTGTATAATTTGGTGGTAGAAAGTCTCTGCAAGGAGATCAAAATATGTACAACCTGTGACAAACGCCTGAGCTGTCTAACCATCACAGAATCTACAGAAGCCATACAGTTAACATAAGGGCTTTGATGTTTGGGTGGACCATCCCAGATGGGTGAGAAGGAAGGTCTAGAGTCAGGTCCAGCACCCATGATGGGTGGATCAGATGAGACCTAAGAAATGGAAACCACCCCTACCAAGGCCAAAAGAGGGTAATAAGGATCACTGTCGCCTTGCTCCACATTGCTATCTGCAGAAATTGCAGTATGACAGGAGTGGGAAGATAAGCATAAAAGAGATAGGGTGCCAACTGTAGCCCAGAGCATCTATCAGGGACTCCCCTTCTTTAGAAATTAGGGCAAAGTAACTGCTGCATTTGGTACTGGAGGGGGTACAAACAGGTTACTGCAAGGTCAGCCCAGTGATTGAAAATTTGCTCCATTACTGATGGGATGTGACTCATGGCATTAACTTGTCTGCCAATACACTGGACTTTCCCAGAATGTGTGTTGTTATCAGAAAGTGGTGAGAAGACAATTCCCACTGCCAAACCCTCATGGCCTGTCAACATAATGGGTGAGGACATATTCCTTCTTCTTTGCTGATGTACTAAACCATCTGCATATTGCCTGTTTGGATGGTAATCACACCCATAAGGAGGGAATCCTGAAAGGCCTGCAACACTAGGAGGACTGCCCTTACCTCTAGGACACTGAAGTGAAGACTGGCCTCTGTGGAAGAACATGTGCCCTGGACCGTTTTTCTCAATAAATGTGTCCCACCCCAGTTAGCAAGCATCCAAGGTCGCTATGGTCTAGGGTGAAAGAAAACAAAAAGTCAACCCTGAAAAACTATCAGAGAGTCCAGCCAGCACTGATTATCTTTCCTGTAAACCTGAGTGAGGTACACAGGAAAGTTCATCGTTTGGGATCTGACTTACCACTGAACTGCAAGGATCCATTGTAACACTATCACATAAAATCTGGCTAGAGGGAATAAAGTGATAGAGGCTGCCATTGAGCCTGAAATGTAGAAAATGGACCTTGCTGGAGTGTTTTGACGGCAGACTACTCGTAACACTTGATGTCGAAGGGTATAAATCCATGATTCTGGTAATCTGATTATCTGCAGCTCAGTATCTAGATGGGCACCAATGAATGCTATCATTTGGACTGGCTGGAGTTTTGACTTTATGGGGCTGACAGTTATCCCTGACTGGGAACAAAGGTGGAGCAAGAAGTCCCTGGTTTTGTATAAGGGGATTCCTTATCAGCAGCAGCACAGGTAGAAAAGTCCTTGTCATTGTGTGAAAACACTAGAAATAAACAGATTTAGAATGAGCATCTTGGTTACAGATATTATGCCCACAAGAGATGCAAATTTTAAAGCCAGACAATTTATCTGACATTGTGGTGTTAAAAGAAGAAAAGAGCCAAAACATCAACAGAAAAAAAAAATAACACCAGTAGGAAAGCCTCACAACAGCAACACCACTTTCACTAGGGGAAAAAAAAACTATACAGGTGATAGACTATTTAAATAATCAAACCTAACAGCTATCTGAAGTTATGAGGGAAGAACAAGAAACAATACTAACTCTATATGCAGTACTAATGAAAAGTCTTTTTTTTACAATAGGGGGGGATAGAAAGTGAAAAACTACAGACACACAACCCTGAACAGTAAACAAGGGAATCAAACACTTATCTGAACCCAAAAGCCTTGCAAAAGATCTGCGTCCATAGCAATCAAATGGCAAACTCCTGAGGTAATTCAGTGTTAGGAGAAAAATTATGATAAGTGAAGGAGCTTGAGCCTGGGATTCAAACTCTAAAAGTGTCCAAAGCCAGATCCATTCAGATCTGAAGACCCTTACATTAAGGACGAGCAGAAGAGACAACATCAAATCATTTGATTTGGTAATATCATCATATTCTTTTGTATAACCATTAACATCCTGTCTGAATGTTTACTAAAGAATATGGGATTGTTAGAAAGATTAATGCCATTTCTTCAAAGTGGTACCCTTATCCTACTCCGATAAATTGAATGTGTCCTCAAATAAGACCATTATCATGCTCCAATAAATTGAATGTGCCCTCAAATAAGACCCTTATCATACTCCAATAAATGGAATGTGTCCTCAAATAAAAACTATAAATCAAGTAAGGGAGACTCCCCCCCCCCCCCACAGATCCCTTACATAATAATAAACACCACTAGGGATATATCAGCATCTGGAACATCTGGAAAGGGACACATTTTGAGAAATTACGTTTCCAATGAAAGTTCCATTCAGTGAAAGGATAGTCTGTGCTATTTAACACTTAATTGAAATTATGCTCTACAAGTTTTTTGATAAAAGTGTCTTTTGACAAAAGGACATGTTCCTGCTGCAAAAACATTGGCATCTAAAAGCCCTACCTTTTTACTTTTTGAATAACATTACGAACCTAGCATGTCTTTTGGTGTTCCAGGTGACCTCACTGATGAGTCATATGCACATTTCTAAGACATCTAAACCTAATCTGTTAGCTCAAGTGATAAAATATAGAAGCAGAGCAGGCAAAGCACAGTTGTGATAAAACCAAATATTTTAATATAATAACAAACTTTTAAGCAACATAAATAATATAGATAAAAGATGGACAAGCGCTTTCACACCACTCGTGAGGCATTAGAATTGCTCTTCTGAGTTTGTCTGCTATCACGTTGGATTTCCCTGAGATGTGCATTGCTATCAGAAAAGCTTGGGAGGAAGTCACCCACTGCCATACTCTCATAGCCTCTCGACAAAGGGGGTAAGATATGGTTCATCCTTGTTTGTTTATATACCATACAACTGACATGTTGTCTGTCTAGACTGCAATTGTTCCCAGTGGAAGACAGTGTTAAAATTCCTGCAATACCAGAAGCACCACTCTCATCTCTAGGACATTGATATGCAAATGGGCCTCGTAATCCTACCATGTGCCTTGGGCTGTCCTTCCCTGATAATGTCCCCACCACCCTATCTGGGAGCCATCCATGGTCACTGTGGCTAGAGGGGATGGGAGAATGAAAGGCTGACCTAAGGTCACATGACCTGAATGTAGCCACCAATGTAGGTCTCTTCTGCAAGATTCTGTTAGCATTATCTGGTGTGACATCGGAAGTTCCTGCATGGACTATTTATTGGGTGAACAGAAGCCACTGTAAGATTTTCATGTGCATCCGAGCTAGGGGGAATTATAGTGATTGCTGCTGCCATCGTACCTAACACTTTGAGAATTGTCCTTGCTTGAATTTTTGTTTTTGAGGAGAGGTCTAGAACCTGTGCTCGCAGGGTTTGTATCCTGTCTGGTCAACGTTTTACAATCATTGTAATCATGTTTAAGCTGTGCCTATAAAATGATATGTTGAGATGGCAATAATGCAGATTTTTCATAGTTTATTGTAATTCCTAGTTGAGAACAGGCATTCAAAGTGGTGTCTCTTGCTTATGAAAGTAGATGCTTGGTGGTGGTGGATAGGAGCCAGTCATGTAAATATGGAAACACTTGGAATCCTGAATGCCTCAGGTGAGGCGTAACTACTGCCATACATTTGGTGAACAGTCTGGGGGCTGTAGCGAGACCAAAAGGCAGAGCTCGGAATTGGTAATGACTGGCTCCCAGCCAAAAGCGCAGGTGACTCCTGTGCATCCTGGAGGTCTATAGAGCACATCCAATTATTTTTACCCAGAAAAGGGAGTATTGACTGCAGTGTAACCATCCAGAACTTTTCTTTTTTTTACAGATTTGTTTAGTCTGCTGAGATCCAGTATTGGTCTCCAGTCCCCTGTTTTCTTTTGAACCAAAAAGAATGTTAAGTAAGTCCCGGATCCTATCTGGTCTGTGGGGACTGCTTGGATGACTCTTTTTTCTAGCAACTTCTGAACTTCTACGGTTGCTTGTTTCCTGTAACTGGGTGGAACATCCAGAATCCTTTTCATTAGTGGGGGTGGCAAGGAAAGGGTAAAGGGTATAAAGTAACCTCTGTTTATGATCCTTTGTACCTACTTGTCTTTTTATTATTTTTATCCAGGCATCTGGGTACAAGGATAAGTGACCCCTGACTGCCTCCAAAGGGGGACAGATGGGCCTCCTTTCAAGAATGCTGAAAAGGCTTACCGAAAAATGATTCTCAGTTGTCTTGATTTTGCAGACCCCCCTGCCGCATGGCCAGCGTCTTCCATTATTACCTCCTCCTCTGCCCCTGGAGGAAGGTTCACCATGTGTGTCTTGAAAGACTCTCTGGGATCTTTGAAACCACATTTTTCCTCCCTTTTGACCCTTGTGATAGGATTGAGAAGGTGTAGAAAAACGGACTTCAACAGCAGAGAGAGTCTTTCCTTCCTGTTCACATCTGGTCAGTGTTCCTTTGACTTTAGACCCAAAACATGATGAACCATCGAAGGAGATATTAATGAACGAAGACTTGAAGGGTTCTGCAAAGGTACACATGCGCATCCAGGAATGTCTTCTAAGGGCAATTCCTGAACCCGCTGACCTACTCACTCCATCGACTGCATAACAGATGAGCTTCATGAATGAGTCAACTACTGAACTGAGGGTGGAGAGTTGAGAGGATACTTTATCTGATACTCCTGTAGCTACAGAACCCTGGAGAGTATCTCCAAGCTCCTTTAGGAGATCTCTCTGTAACCTGTTGAAGTGAGTGAGGTAATTCAGGGACCAAAGTGTAAAGGTCACTGAAGAGAACATGCACTTACCATATCTATCCATCATATGTGACTCTTTGGAGGATGGACAGATGTGGATGTTTCTGATAACTCCTTTTTGGTGGCTGCCACCACCATCATACCATCTATGGGAACACCTTTAGTGAGAAAATTCTTGTCTTCTGGGGATGTTATGAATTTATTTGGCCTCCTAGGGACAAGTTCCACTGTGTCCGGAGACTCCCATACCTTTCAACAAACTAATTCCATGAGCTCGTCGAAAGGCGGAGACACTCAAATGGTGGATGATTGAGAGCCAAAAGCCTTCAGGTAAAAGGACTCCTCGTCAGAAGGGTTGGTGGACTTCCAGCCACCTCTCTGCTTAAGGACTTCGAGAAGATGGGGCTGGAGTTGCTACAGATTGAAGTACTGGTGACCTTAGTGTAGGAGAAACTGGATGCAATGCAGGTGAGCGGCTCCTAACTTGCAACACCATCAGCCCCGAAACAGATGGAGCTGAGATGGAAGGTCGAACAAGTTCAATCAGCTCTGTAACTTTTGAAACTTTTTTAGAAGGTTCCGATCCATGAGAAGATGCAGAAGATGGTCTTTTTGAGCCCTTGCCTGATTTTTGTGAGGGGGATATGGACTTCTTTGTTGGGCTTTGACCCTGCTCTAAGGCTTCAGAAAAGATAGACTTAAGTAGGCCCTTAAGGATCAGCTTATTCCTTCTTTCATGAAGGACTCTTGAGCTGAAAGGAGTGGCAAATCAAACAAGACTCCTGTAAATGCAGTTCCCCCAAACAATAAACGCAATCAGTGTGTCCATCAGTAATGGACATTTTTTGAGAACACTTGGGGCACCTTTTAAACCCTGAAGGTTTGGTCTCTTTAGGCTGCTTCGACATCTTTGACACTATACAACACAACACACACCAAGAAAAAAGAGAAAAACCTGCCCTCTAATTTATTTATTTATTTATTTATTTATTTAGATTTGTTGACCGGGAGGTCCGACTGGACATAGGCCCATTTTCAGCAGAGGCCCATGGAGAAAAGCTCCACAGTTAAAATATACAGACAATAGTTACATTGGATTTACATAGCAATTAATCTGATCAACATAGCAATTAAAAATTACACACATAGTTACAGATGAAGAACATAGTACATCAGTAGACAACTAGAATCTTTATCATCTGCGAAGTACATAACAGACATTAACAATTGTTACAATAAGAAGTTCCTGCTGTATTGTAAGTAGTTAGGCTTATGAGCATCCAAGCTTGTTATAATCAAGGTAGTTAGTGGGGTGGAAAGAAAGGTAGTGGGTGGATGGGGTGGGTGATATTAGAGGGGGAGTTGCAAGGGTATAGCCGGCATGTTTTTAGGAGCGCTTTTAGTAAAGTTCTGAAGTGGGTACATGATGGTACAGAGGTAATTGTGGGTGGGAGGGAGTTCCATAATTTGGCTATGGCGCAAGAGAATAGTGCTTCTCCAGCAGAGTTATTGGCTTTAGTGACCTGTAAGTGATTTTTGTTGCTGGATCTTAGTGGTCTGGTGGTGCGTTAGGGTTGGAGTAGATTCTGGAGGGATGGGGACTTTTAGTGGATGGTTTACTAGTTTGTGGGCGAGTGCAAGTTGATACCATTGAAGGAGGTGAGGGAGTTCAAGCCAGCCTAGTTCAGCAAGTCGGAGACAGTGGTGACTACGGTAGGATACCCCTGTGGCAAATTCGGTGATTTTGTTGTAGCAGGTCTCAAGCTTGTTTAGATCGCATTGCCTTAGGTTGGTATATATTGGAGAGGCATAAAGTAGGGTGGAGATAACGTGGGAATTTGCTACTGAAATCTTTGCTTTGGTATGACGTTGCTTATTTCTGTATAACGCTCCTAGTTTTTTGTGGATTTTTTTTATGGTCATGGATATGTGAATGTCAAATTTTAGTTTATTGTCTATTTCCACACCAAGCAATTTGGTGTGTTCTGTTGGGTGTACAGTGGTGTTGTCTTTTGCTGTGATGTTAAAGTGATAGCTGTTTTGAGTATGTTTGGTGGGTTGGAAGATGAGTAGTTTAGTTTTGTTTGGGTTGAGTATTAACTGGGCATCAGATAACCAAGTTTCAACAGAGGAAAAGGCTTCCTGTGTGACTTTTTGCAGTTTGGGTAGGGACTGGGCTGAGCAGATGATGGTTGAGTCATCTGCGTATTGTATGAGTGTGCCATGTTTGGTGGCAGAGGCTAGATTACTGGTGAAAATAGAGAAGAGTAGGGGTCCAAGGATGGATCCTTGGGGAACCCCTATAGAGACAGGAAGTTGGGGAGATATGTCATTCTGCCATACAACAGATTGTTGGCAGTCAGACAGGTAACTCTGAAACCAGTTGGTGACTGATTGAGAGAAGGATAGGTTATTGAGGACAGAGATGAGTTGTTTGTGTGGGACCATGTTGAATGCTTTAGACAGGTCTAGGAAAGAAGCAGAGGAGAGATAGCCATTGTTTTTATGCTGAAGGATAGAGTATGGCAGTGGTGGGGTTATGGTTTGGTCAGAATCCATGTTGAGTATTGGAAAGGAGGTTGTTAGTAAAGAGGTAGTTTGAGACCTGAGAGTGAATGCATCTCTCTAGTATTTTGGAGAGTGGGAGACAATAGCTATAGTAACTGGTTAGTTCTGTGGAAGGGCCGCCTTTGTGGAGGGGAATTATATGTGATACTTTCCATAGTGTGGGAATGTAACTTTCTGACAGAGATCGGTTAATCAAGATGGATACTGGGTAGGCTAGAGCATCAGCTGCGATTTGTAGGTATTCACTTGGGAGGGTGTCTGCTGCTAATTTGGTGGGCTTAAGTTTAGTCTATATCAGTTCATCGAAATGGCAGAAGTTTGCACACCATATGTTCGAACATCTAACCTCGAAGTGCAAAACCATCGAAGGCTTAGAACAGCAACTTTTTTCCCAGGGAAAAAAATTGCTTTTCCAAGAAACACACACACAACACAAGCACACCAAAACAACAGCAATTCACACACATACACTTAAAATCCTACATCTAACCCTACACTAAACTGTACAAATACTACTATCTATCCACTTACCTTAACCTAAACCCTAACCCTAAGTTCCATCACTATCGCACACTCAACTGACCCGTGCCCTAACCCTAACTCACCTATCCCGCCCTAACCCTAAAGTCTGTCACTATCGCACACCCACCTCACCTGCGCCCTAACCCTAACTCACCTAACCTGCGCCCTAACCCTTACGTCCGCACAATCGCACACTTACCTGAATGCGACCCGTAACTTTCCACCACAGTGCTGAAAATCACAAAGCCACAGGGAAAGAATTTGGTGTTCTGTGGCTTCGCAATAATCAGTTTTCAAACTTCACAGTTCGAACATATTGTGTTCGAACTGCTGAAGTTTTGATGAACTGATAGGAACCCCATTCTTTCTGCATAGTTTTCTAAATAAACTACATACAAAATTACCACTGGAAGTTCTATAAATACAAACATCTAAAAACTTGTGGCTGTGCTGAAAAAAGGGTGTTGAACTATTCAGAAACTCAACAAAACTCAAAAGCTGAGCACAAGAACCCATCTACAATAAGACATCATCCACGACGTGTCTATAAAACCTAATATACTCAGAGAACTCATCGCCATCTAACATTTTAGTATTCTACTAGTGCACTAACACTAGGTTAGCATAACTATTGGTGCATGAGGTGTCCATGGCCACCCCCAACATTTGTAGGTAATATTTGCCATCAAACAGAAAAACATTATTTGAAAGAACCAACTCAGTGAACAGACATATCAGGTTGATCCTGCCTGGTGTAAACTCTGAGTTATTCACTATAAACTCCCTAACATAAAAAAGGCTGCCGTCATTGGGTATCAGCATAAAAAAGAAGTTATGTACTCACCATAAAGTTCCATGTGAGTTGTCTATCTCGTCTTCATTCTATAGTGATGGGTTCAGAATGGATCCTCGGTTACGACTTGGCCACTTACTAAAGCTCGAACTCTGAAACTAGCTTGTGGCTCCATCCCTATCCCATGATGCTGCAGTGCTTTCCTCAGATCTTGTTTGTTGGTAAATTTAAATTCTACTCTATAACTGTATATGGATATACATATATATATATATATATATATATATATATATATATATATATATATATAATCTACAAAGGTAGACAAGGAGCAAAGTATATCACTGAACTCTAAGACTTCCTTGAAGTGTGTGTGAAGTCTTGCCCATGTGGCTGCTTCACAAATGGTATGTATCGGCAATCTTGCTTTAAAGGCCTAAGAATTTGAGATGGATCTGGTAGAATGCACCCTTGCATTATTTGGCAACTGTTTGTCTGCTGACTGATAAAAAAATGAAATAAAATCAGACAACTATCTGGATAAAGTTGTCTTTGTTACTGCCAAACCTTTTTTGTTTTCAGAAAAAGAGACAAAACGTTGGTCTGATTTCCTACGTGTTTTTGTTCTATGGAAATAGAAGTATAGCTGCCTGTGAACATCAAGTTGGTGAAGCATGTATTCTGCCTTATTGCCATACTTAGGGAAGAATACTTGTAGTCTATTGACTGATTTAGATAAAAGTCCGAGCATACCTTTGGTAAAAAGGAAGGGTTTGTATGTAGTGACTCTATCATTATGAAAAACCATGTAGGGAGGTTTGATTGTTAAAGCTTGTAACTCTGACACTCTTCTTGCTGATGTGATTGCTACTAGAAAAAAATGTTTTCCAAGATAAAAATTTCAAGTCGCAAGATGATGCTTTTAAAGGGCGGTAGGATTATGCGAGAAAGAACAAAATTAAGATTCCACAGTGGCAAAGGTGGTCAAATTGGTGGTCTTAGCAAATTAGTTCCTCTCAGGAAAGCTTTTAAGAGTTTATGAGACATGATGTTTATACCTTCATTCCCAATATGAAAATTGGATATTGCTGCCAGCTGGACCAGTATAGTTGCTGCAGCAGCTCCCTCATTAAAAAGCTTAGCTAGGAATTCTAAAATGAAAGCTAGGGGTGCTGAAAGGGGTCAGTGAAGCCCAGATTGAGAATCTTTTCCATTTGCTTTGATATAGTTTCCTCATAGAAATCTTATGAGAAGAAATGAGTATGTGGCGAACCTCTCGGGTAAAGTTGTACAGCCTGGCTATATTGGGAATTAGAGCAGCCATGCTGTTAATGTTAGAGAGTGAAGAGATGGATGGAAGTTCCCCGATCCGATAGGTGTGTCAGAAAGTCTGGCACTGGGTCCAGAATCCATGGTTCTTCCAGGAGATGAGGCTTCAGGATGGGGAACTATATTTGATGAGGCCAGAATGGGGCGATTAGAATTAAGGTCCTTCCTAGACTGCTGGCTTTCTGAAGAACATGGGGTATTAGAGGAAAGGGGGGAAATGCCTAAGGGAGTCCTGGGGGCTGATCAGGGCAAAGTAGCTGCTGCTTTTTGCATTTGTGGCTGTGGTGAATAGGTCACAGCAAGGCTGACCCCATCTGTGGAATATCCCTTCTGCTACTTCTTTCTTCAGGGATCACTCATGTAGCATCAGAATGGCTCTGCTTAGTTTGTCTGCTATCATGTTGGATTTCCCCGGGATGTGCGTTGCTATCAGAAAATGCTGGGAGGACATCGCCCACTGCCATATTCTCAGGGCCTCTCGACAGAGTGGGTAAGATCTGGTTCCTCCTTGTTTTTTATGTACCACACTACTGACATATTGTCTGTTTGTATTGCAATTGTACCAATCAGAAGAGAGTCCTGGAATGCTTGCAAAACCATGAGCATTGCTCTCATCTCGAGTACATTGATGTGCAAATCAGCCTTGTGGTCCTGCCAAGTGCCTTGGGCTGTTCTTCCCTGATAATGCCCCCCACCCTATCTGGGAAGTGTCCGTGGTCACTGTAGCTAATGGAATGGGGGAACAATGGGTTGGCCCATCATTACTTGATCTGAATGAAGGCACTAACGAAGATCTTTCTTGCAGGCTTCTCTCAGAGTTATCAAATGGGACATTGGTAGCTGTCGCATGAACCACTGAGTGAACAACATCCATTGGAGGATTTTCATGTTTAATCTCGCTGGGGGAATCATCATTATTGCTGCTGACATAGTGCCTAATACTTTTAGGACTGTCCTCGCTTGTACTTTGGACTTGAAGAGGAGGTCCCGGATCTGGAGACAAAGAGTTTGGACCCTTTCTGGAGGCAACCTGACCATCATGCTTGTTGTGTTTATTTCTGTGCCTATAAAGTTGATATGTTGTGATGGCAATAAGGCAGGTTTTTTGTAATTCACTGAACTGCCAATCTGGGCACATAGTTTCAAGGTATTTTCCCTCGCTTGAATAAGTAGGTGCTTGGTGGTGGCGGTTAGGAGCCAGTCATCTAGATATGGAAAGGCCCGGAATCCCTGATGCCTCAGGTGAACCATGACTACTGGCATGCATTTCGTGAACACTCTGGGGGCTGTAGTGAGACCAAAGGGCAGAGCTCAGAATTAGTAAATGACTGGCTCCCAGCTGAAAGCGCAGGTACCTCCTGGATGGCCTGTCCATTTTGATGTGGTAGTACACATCCTGGAGTTCTATTGAACACATCCAGTTGTCTTTCCCTAAAAAGGGAAGTATTGACTGCAACATGACTATCTAGAACTTTGTCTCCTTTACTGACTTGTTTAGTCTGCTGAGATCCAATATGGGTCTCCAGTTCCCAGTTTTCTTTGGAACTAAAAAGAATCTTGAGTAAATTCCGGATCCTATCTAGTCTGTGGGGACTGATTGTATGGCTCTTTTTTCTAGCAACTTTTGAATTTCTATAGTTTCTTGTTCCCTGTAAATGGGTGGAATGTCCGGGATTTCTTTTGAGTTTGTAAAGGTGGCACTGAAAAGGGGATTGCGTATCCTCTGGATATAATGCTTTGTACCCATTTGTCTGTTGCTATGCTTAGCCAGGCTTGTGGATATAAAGAAAGATGACCCCCAACTGCCTCCAGAGATGAACAGATAGGCGTCCTTTCAGGAGCACTGAAAGGGTTTACTGAAGTAAGAACTGCGGTCACCCTGGTTCTGTGGACCCCATCTGCTACATGGGTGGCGTCTTCCATTATTACCTCCTCCTTTGCCCCTGGAAGAAGGTTGGAATTTTCGGAATTAAATTTTCCCTGCCTTTTGGCCCTTGGGATAGGGTCTAGAAGGTGTGGAAAAATGGACTCCTATGACAGCGATGGTCTTTCCTTCTTGTTCACATTGGGTAAATGCTTCTTTTACTTTAGGTCCAAACAAGGATGAGCAATCAAATGGGGTGTTGACAAAGGATGACTTGAAGGGCTCGACAAAATTATGCAAGCACATTCAGGAATGTCTCCTAAGGGCAATTCTGGAACCCGCTGACCTGCTCACTCCACTGGCTGCATAAGATACGAGCCTCATGGACAAGTTGACCACTGAATTTAGGGTGGCAAGCTGGGAGGATACCATGTCTGCTACCCCTGCAGCTACTGTACCCTGTAGAGTATCTCCTAGCTCTTTCAGGAGATCTCTCTGAAGTCTCGTAAAATGTATGAGGTAGTTCAGGGAACTAAGGGTGAAAGCCACTGAGGAAAAAATGCACTTTCCGTATCTGTCCATGGTCCTTGACTCCTTATTTTGGGGATGAACAGATGTATAAGTCTCAGATAATTCTTTCTTTGTGGCCACCACCAATACCATAGCATCTACAGGTACCCCTTTAGTTAAAAGGTTTTGTTATCAGGCACAGTGATAAATTTGTTTGGCCTCTGAGTGACAGGTTCCACTGTATCTGGAGAATCCCACACCTTTCGATTCACTAATTCCATCAGTTCATCAAAAGGTGGAGACACCCAGGTGGCTGAAGGTTGAAACCCAAAAGCCTTTGGATACATGGACTTCTCATCAGAAAGGGTAATGGGTTTCCAGCCACCACTCTGTCTAAGGATTTCCAAGATGTCTGCAAAGGATACATCTTCAGAGGGTGACCGTGAGGACCCTTCTGACTCCTCGAGGTCTGTGTCCAATGTAATAGACTCATCCAGGAAGTCTATATGCTTCCTCTTGCATGTTTTCTTCCAGGGAACCTCTTTGGTGGTGCATTCTGGAGAGATTTCAGAAGAAAGGGTCTCATCCAATGGGGTTTCTGAGGCTCAGGGTCTCTGTGCTGTTGGGTAACTGCCTGTGCAGGGACAGATACCGATGCTTTCTGAGATGGAATGCTTGGTTCCGACAGTACATATGACATCAGTGGGGACAGAGCTCTCCTCATGGCTGCAAAGGCCCCCCTCCCATGGCCCATGACAATCTCAGGCTCTGAGGAATCTGATGATCCCTCCGGTACCATGGGGTTGGCTCCAAAGCCAAGGAATAGGAGCCGAGCTCACTTGAGCTGAGGCTCCAAGGGGTAGAGATGGGGCCAAAAGAGTCTCGGTCTGACTGCCCCCCCCCCCGGATCTGACCAGTGAGTGTTGGCTCCTAGATACCTTGCAGGGCTCCAGGGTAGTCAGAGCGATCGAAATCTAAGAATCTTCAGAAGATCTCAGTTTCATAGGTTTTATCACTGTTGGTGCCAAGCTTTCTGGCTTTGAAACTCGGACTAGAGTCGAAGGAGGAATGGAACTTACAGGGACAGTCGGCTCAGAGTTCACCTGAGTCAGTGCTGACAACAATTTAGCAAGTGCCGATGTCTGCAGTAATCTCTGCAGCATGCGATCCACATCGAATTCTGATAAGCTCCTGGAGGATCTGGAAGATGGAGCCGATGCCACTGATTGCAGCAGAGGAGACCTAAGAGTCGAGAAAAAAGGCTCCAATGCAGATGAGTGGCTCCAGACTGTATAGACCGTTGGTTCTGACACACATGGAACTGAAATGGTAGGTCTGTCTTGGTCAGATTTTTTTTAGAGGTTGTCGAATACATCTTGGGCTGTTTTGTCAATGGTTCCGATGATGTAGAAGAAGAAGAAGGAGATGAACTCTTTGCATGAGGTTTGGGAGAACTTTGAGCCTTGTCCAAGGCTTCCTCAAAAAAGGATTTAATTAAGCTTCTCAAAATCAACTTATTCTTACGCTCTTGTAAGACCCTAGAGCTAAAAGAATGACATGTAGAGCATGTTTCCTGCATATGGATTGCCCCTAAACAATAAACGCAGCCTGATGGACATTCTTTGGGAACACTTAGGACATTTTTTGAAACCAGATGGTTTCACCTCTTTTTGCTTTGACATTGCTAATAACACTTCTACACACACACACACACACACACACACACACACACACACACACACACACACACACACACAGTAAAGACAACCTTTAACTTAAACGGGAGCCAACAGAAAGGAAGGCTTTCTAACTTAAACAAGCCTTAAAGCAAAATCAAAAGGTCACACACACTCAACACTTCAGGTAACCTTAAAATTATTGGTAACTAGAAGCTAGATATGAGAACCAAATTAAATGTGTATACGTATATATATATATATATATATATATATATATATATATATATATATATGTGTTTGTGTATGTATACTAAACTACTAAGCTAACACAGCTCTATACTAAACACACTGCAAGCCAATAAACAGGGAGTAGGGATATGAGGGTTAAGTACAAACGACCCTCAAAAAGAACACATGAAAGAACACAATTTAGAGTAATATATCTTAAACAACTACCAAAATGATTTAACTAATGGCTTATCTATCAAAATAAAGGGCTAAACAAGATAGCCTGAAAAAGACACACTAACTATCTAATAAGCAACTAACAACTATTTTAATAATATTTAAAGACACTAAGCACACTATATAAATAGGAAAAAACTGAAAATTTAGTTTAAAGATGAAAAAACTATTTTCTACTCAGCCTGAGCTAGTTGTAGATCTGATATGTTTCAGCAGCAAACAAGATCTCAGGGATGCACTGCAGCATCATGGGATAGGGATGGAGCATTGAGCTAGTTTCAGATCTCAAGCTTTAGTAAGCGGCCGAGTCGGAACCAAGGATCAGTTCCGAACCCATCAGTATAGAATAAAGATGAGACAGGACAACTTCACATCAATAATTTCACATCTAATGTTACTAAAATCACATCTAGAGAAGATTACATTTCTTCACAACCTTCATGAAATGATGACAAAAATTGTTTAGTGTATTTATGAACCATTATAGCCTTCTCAAGCACTGGTTTAATCATATTTTAAACATAAATAGAAAGGGCTTCTGTAAGCCAACCCCCACCTGATACAATTGGTCTCATCAATGATACCCTAGGATGTTTGTGTACCTTAGAAAGTCCACAAAGTACTGGTATCACCGAATGTTCAACCATTAAATAGTCATACAAGTCTTCAGTAATATATCTGCTCATCACTGAGTCATAGAGCTCATCATATAATTTAGTTATAATCACATCTACATCCTTCTTACTAATCACAGAATATGTGCAAGAATCTGCCAAGAGTCTGTGCATAATGTCAATATAAAAGTCATGGTCCATGAGGACTACGGCCCCACCTTTGTCCGCTGGATTGATCATCAAGTTACTCATCTGTTGTAACTCACTCAATGCTAAAAACTCATCTCTGATTAAATTATGAAACTTATTCACCTTTCTATTGGAACCATTGAATAAATAGACTAAGCCCGATTCATATACCTTCATAAAAGCCTCTAAAAGAGGATGCAATGAGGGTATGAATGTGCTAGGTTTCTTAAATGCATTCCTTCCCAATTCACCTGGAAACATTAGTTTCATTATCACGTTCATTGTGAAAGATTTCAAATCAAGCACAATATCACAAAAATCCGAAATTCTAGTCAGTATAAATGACAGGCCCTTCTCCAACAGGGATATCTGTTGTGGTGTCATTTCGAAGGATGAAATATTCCATTCTAATGAGTTTTTACTGGATCTCACATCTGCTTGAAGCTGGGTGCTAGTGATTGTTCTGATGTTGGCTTCCATCTCTTTCTTCCTGTGCTCTGGGATCTCAATTTGATTATAGGTTCCCTGATCAATAAAGATGGGGAAGTAAAAACCGCCAGGGAGCCAGGAAGCATGGTGGATGTTGATTTCCTATGCACATCTGCTCCAAGTACCAATGGTATAGCATTATTATTAGCTGCAATGGCGAAGTAGAATGTGCGGTCGTGTCACTAACAGGCATGGCACTGGTGGTCAAGGCATCCATTTTGATGAATACATCACATGTGGCTGAGGTGGATCCATCCCCCTCACCTGTTACCACCTTGATAATGCTGTCATAGAACTGGCCACTGGCTTAGGCCACAAAAAGACATTGCCACTATGAAAGTCAGATAAATCCCTTTGCAACATCTTCTTTTTCTGCATAATAAGCCTATTCTCACAAAGGGAAAGGCTTTTCCTAAGTTCATCTAAAGCAGCATGAAAGATATCAAAAGAAAACTTATCCTGCAACTATTGAAACAACATGCTGACATCCTTCAACAGTATATCCTCTGTGTGTCTAAAGAAATCTATATGGCTCATACTCAGATCCAAGTTTAACTTCTGCCATCTTGCTAAAAGTTCTGGATAAAGGATTCTGTCAGCTGCAGAACTAAGTTTCTCTATTTTATTTTTGGTATCTCCATAAGAAGAAGAAAATGCACTGTCTATCATATTTAAAGAGGAAGCATTCATAAAGCATCATGTATGAGAAATAACTGGCTAACATTATGAAGATGGTCTGAAGATATAAAAACTCTCTCCAGGCTTATTTATTATTCTCATTTACTTGATGGGCGGTAATCTAGCTAACAGAATTCTTATGTTCGGAAACTTATTTATATTAAGAGCAATCGCAGCAATGTCTGCTCTTAAATTACTGAATCAATCAAACTATCAGAGTATCTAGGTACAATGAATTTTCTGGGATTACACATAATAATGTTTCACAGAAGATGTGGGTTTCTTGGAGAGCCAGTCAAAACTTCTTCCATCAAGTTGATAGTTTTGGAAAATGTGGCATCTTCTGAAGGAAGCCAAAAGGTTGCAATGAGACATCACTACTGTCTGAATCTGGACCTTAAGGCAAATATGTCTGACTCAAAGAATTTCCACCTTCTCTTCTCAAGAGAGCAGAGTGGGTGACCTATTTTCTGCCCATTGATCTTCTTATGGTATTGTTGATCTCATTGAAGGTGGCTCCACAGCAGATGAACATTATAATGTATTAATGCATCTTAAAGAGAATACATGGTATCCATACTTTATCTTCTTGGGAAACACTAAAATACTCACTGATGAAGTTGTTATAATTCAGCATGTGCATCTGTGGAAGAGTAAGCATTGTATCAAAGGCACTGATTCAGGAGATAATGATTTCAGGCCCTTTGAAGATTACAGTATGGATGGTCATCTTGGAGTTTCATCTAATAAGCATATTCCTGCTTAAATATGAATGGTTCCAGCAAGTGAGGAACAAGTTTTCCGTGGCTCTGGTGGAAGTATCTGCACTGGTGTTGGCTATCTTATTTCGCAAGCTTCTTGAACCAACTATCTTATGAGACCTTGACAAGGAAGTTGTCAAAGGTGTTTAATCAGTGGAACTTAAAGAGGGCCAGCTTTGGAGTTTTCCATCATTGCCTGTTTTTCTTTTTTTTTAGGAACTTTTCCTTTTGTCTTCCATAACTGAATAACCAGTAAAAGAAGCTTTCCTATATGGGTTCCATCTTTTTATGTAATGGCAAACGTTGTTTGAGTTTGTGTAGCTTTCTGTAATTAAGAGAAGACTGTAAAAATATTAAAACACCTGCATTTTGTAGCCCAATTAATGTTTTTGCCACATTTACAGCTACAGTAAATATAGTCTGCCTCTGTACAGAATAATCATAAAAGGTGAATAGCTTCAGTGTAATTTCTCTACGACAAGCACAAAATTATTAACAGATGCAAGGCAGAGAAGACACTGTAAACCCAGCAAATACTGTTAATGGCACACCCATAACATTTAAGAAACAATGGTTTTAAAGCAGTATGAAGAAATGAACTGAGTGTAGGTTTCCACTTCTTATATTGAGACCACACACACTTAGACATCACTAACATCACTGGTATGAGGACAGCATTGACTTAAGCAGGGGAAAATCTGGCAACTATGAAAAAAACTAACACAATGAATTCAAGTTTGCTGGTAAGTCTCCCAAGTGCTATAATTTACTATTATAGTGACCACTGACCTTTCTTTAAATAATATACAGCAGATGTATATTACTTCTGATGTTGTCTAATTTTAATTTTCTTAACTTAAGCCTTGTCTATTTTCAAAAATGTTTAGTCTTAAGCCAGGAAAATTTAACTTTTTTTTATAACAGTAAACAGCAAACACATTTGGAAGATACTTGCATGCTTTCCTGCTACACAAGTATAATATGACTTTCTATTTGGTTCTCTGAACATCTGCTGCATAAGTACAAAATCTAAATGAATTAGCTTATTTTCAGCTAATGATCACTCATCCTTCATTATTCCCAGACTAACTATTTTTACGGATTCATTACTGGAAACAGAAATGTAAAAAATGCAGCTGAAACAATAAATAACACACATAAACATTATTAAGCATTATATAAGCACTTGCAATGGTTCAATATGCTTAGAATCACTTATCAAAACTGGATCTTTGACACAGACTCCAAGCTTCTGTCTACCATGAAAAGGTGTCTTACAGATAGATGGGCAGCCCTATGGTTGCAAGGCATGGGTTTTGAATCAAATGTCCATATAATATCTTTGTGTAGTTAGCAAGTCATCCAAACATGCATGCATGGCTTTTTTCTGTGTAACCCTTTTTCTTCCACTTCCCAAGGAATGATGGCTCAGTGTTATTGTCAATGCATTCTGCATTTGCATTTGCTCTTGGGGCCTGGACTCAAAAGGATGAATGTATATAGATAATTTTACTTCTGATTTTACAAAAGAATAAATAAAAAGAAAAACAATAAAATGAAAAATTCACGCTTATGGAAAACTGCTCCCCCTTATGGTACATACAATGCCAAAACATGGATACTCACATGGAATGGGAGACTTTTCTACACTGCCTTGTACCAGAAATGCCACAAGTTGTGGAAATTGAAACAAGGATCAACATAAGCTCCACATCTGCCATGATATGGGCACAAGTGGGTAACCCAATGGCGTGGAAAAAAAACCATAAAATCTAGGCAGTGGCTTTACCCAACCTATCAAATTCTTTCTTTGTGAATGTTGATGGCATTTTCAGCATGAACAGCAAGAATATATTTAGAAGTCATAAACAATAAAAAATGTTCTACTGTGGGGTTTGCAAGGCTTTTCCGATAATAGCTAAAATTGATTCTAGAAGGAAAACAATTCACTTGTATTGGAATACTTATGTTTCACCAATTCTCTCTCTGTCTCTCTCTTTCTTACCAATAGGTATGCTTACCCTGGATTCATAGTTATGAAGACGCCACAAGACATATTGATACGAACTTCTCTACCTTCAAACATAAATCTGTTAAAAATAAGAACATGCATATTGTATTTTCGTTGAAATGAACACTCAATAGGACAAACAAAACATTGTAATAGGTTTCCATTTTATGAATATATGAATCAGCAGAATTATGGCAACCTTATTTTACTTTTTAGTTACTCTACAGTGCACAGTGCCATCTTTTTAAAAGCTGAATTCATTGTCTGCATACTGTGTTATATTTTGTGGATAATACATTCTGTAAATGGTTTCATGCAAATTTACACTATTACTTTAGAATTTTCCTATGGAGAGATATTATGAAACTAATTTTAAATGGTATACATGATGTTCTGGAATGCAAACCATTATAGTTCAGTATTACTATAACACATCCTTCACAATACAGAACAAAATTAAGCTGTCGAAAGGGCAGTACTTTATTTTATTTGAAAGATAATATTTGTTTTACCTGCATGAACACTTTTTGTATTTAGATTTTGACTGTGTCAGTGTTTTTCTGACACAGTACTACATATTTTAATTCATCAATTTCTTGGTAACTCTCACAATCTGATTCAGGGTCACAAAGGAATTGCAGTCTATCCCTGCAAGTGGTTGTAAGGCAGAGAAACTAATCATTCATGAGGGACAAGCTCATTACAGCATGAATACACATGCACACGCGTGCACGTGCTCACACATTCACACACACATGCACACACGCATGCACGCACACACGCATACACACACACACACACACACACACACACACACACACACACACACACACACACACACACACACACACACACACACACACACACACACACACACACACACCGGCTCATTACAGGATAAATATGTGCATGCACACACACACATATACGCACACTTATTTCACACACAGCAAGCACACTTAAAGGCAAATTGTAGTATCACCAATTCACTTAAAGTATGTCTTGGAGATGTGGGAAGAAAACAGTACCTGACAAAAACACTGCAGACACTAAGAGGAGGTGTAGATTTTGCATAAAAGGTACCTCAGCTGGGAACTAAAACAGAGTAGGCAGCAATGTAAACAGTAGAAAACAGTATACCCAAAGTCACGTAATCTATTCACCTATTTAGGTAACTTTTCTCTCTTTCTTCCTTTCCTCTAGCTTAATTTACTTGCTCTTTCGTAAAAATGACCAAAACAAAAGAAGATCCCAATATTACAGATGTAAGTGGCTCTTACTAGGAAAGAGAAGATCATTTTGGAAGGAAGCTATGTGGTAGAATGACAAATGATGGGGAAATTTCAGGAACAGCTACAGAAAGACTGCAGCCTAGAAACTTCTTTCTTCTTTTTTCAGCTTTTCCCAGTTTGGGGTCGCCACAGCGAATTACCTGTCCGCTCATGATTGGCAGTGGAGTTTTACGGTGTCGAGTTGCCAGCCCGGCACCCAACCTTCCACAGAAGGCACACACATGCACACACTCACACCTAGGGCCAATTTAGAGAGTCCAATCCACCTACAGCATGACTATCTGATGTGGGAGGAAACCGAAGCACCCGGAGGAAACCCACGCAACCACAGGGAGGACATGCAGACTCCACACAGAAGGCACCCCAGCCAAGGAACGAACCAGAGAACCTTTTGCTGTGAGTCGACTGCAGCCTAGAAACTATTTATCTTATTTATCTGGTTACGTATTGTAACTGGCTTATTTGCCAAGTAGAACTGGATTGCCTGATTCAGAACTCTCTGTTCTCCTTATTTCAGCATTCTCCTTACAGCTGGGGTATACCTTGGATGAGTCCCTTCTCTGGGTGAGTTCTCTTTTCCCAGCAAGTAAAGCCCATTGGCTACTAGGCTGGGACCAAACAGAGGAACAGAAGCAAAAGAAACTGTCATACTTATATTGACTAGTAAAATGGCAGACTTGTGCTGATCTTACTCCCATATGGACATTCTTCTGACACAACAAGAGATGGCTGGCAATAGGATGTTGAGCAGGAGGCAACTCCATCTGTGCTGTGACATGTTCCTCTAAGCCCCAGATCAAGAGTCTGCCTCGGAGATTGCTGCTCATTTCATCTCATTGTCTTGACTGGGAGTTGAACAAGGCATGCTCAGAACATATATCCATACCCTTCCTGAGAGAGGACAGTAGATATATTGATATACTCTTGTCATTTGTTTTCACACTCCCCCCCCCCCCACACACACACACATACACACACACACACACACACACAGACACACACTGTATTGGTTCATTCAGTGCACAGGCTGCTGTTCCAGGTCTTTGTCACATTATAACATGCAATCATCTATATCATCTGTAATTATTTATTTACTGAAATAAGTTTTTTAACCAGTACAGACTAATTGTACATAGCCCATTTTCAGTAAAGGCCAAGCTGAAAAAGTTCCATTAAATTACAAAACGTTTCACTCCATTACAAAATGTATGCTATAACAAATAATACTGATTTTTTACTATTACATTTCCACATGTACAGTGAAGCTGAAAATGCATGCATATAAAATTTAAGTCATGTGACATTAAAATACTTGCTATAATTAGAACAATACAGAGAACAAAAGTGCAAGATGAATAGTTTCACATAACTGAGACAGAAACATGAATACAAGAGTTAAGACATTTTATATTAGCATATTACCCAAGCTTTGAATAATATACAGCTACACAAATCTCACATCTGAGAAGGTATATAGTGTATAGTGAATATGGTAATTCAGTCATAGTCATGTTTCACGCTTAGCTACCATGATGACTTAAGAAACAGTTCTGAAACAATAAGAAAGTGCATGTCATCATCACTACATCTGGGAATGCATTAAGATAATAACTATACATTGCAGATAAGGGAACAGCAATATTAATGAAGATGTTGATGGAATTAATTATAATACATATAAGGTGTGCATTCATATTAAAATATGAACTATTAAGAAAGGCACACAGGATAGGTAAATGACATTCAAACAGAAAAATAGAATGGTGATATTTCTTTAACCAGGATGCCTGTTTATGCCTTACTTTTGAAAGACAATAACAAAAATAGAAGTATCTCCCTTATTTTTTAAGCATATACAGTATTCACTTACCTCACTACATTGCTGTCTTTTGCTGCCTTTATTGTGTGAAGTTGTGAAGCAATCACTGAAAGAACCTCCACATCAATCCGATTAAACTCATCAAAGCAACACCACGCTCCAGACTGTGCCATGCCTGAGAAAAATTTGCCCATCATCTAAAAATGGGACAGACAATAGGACTGAGCCTATTATATCTTAATGATTCAAACTAGAAAAACTAGAAAACGCAAATGAAAAAAGGTGTTTTAAATAAAATAAATACTGATTTACTCATAATAACCATCTTTACATAAGAGTTATAGCTGGTTTTACAAACCTAAAAATGCAAAGAAGCATGATATGGCTTGTTACTAACTTCAGACTTTGGCAGCAAACACATTACATAAGAATTAAGCTTATTGCAGATAATTGTTTTATTAAGAGTGTGTATATTTTTTACTAAAAACAACTGACCTAAACATCAATGCATAAAACACTGATGAAAATTCAAAACTTTTGTATTGTTCAACTTAGTATGTAGATTTGGTCCAGTTTAGTATCAAGCATTCTAAACATCACAGTCATGAAATTAAAATATCTACATATGTAGAATTTAAAATATCTACATATGCTATACTCCTTAACTACAATTAAAATGTCTAATCCCAACAGAAAAAATATATATTCCACTAATTATTATTACTGGGTAGGTATGATAATTAAGTCGTTTTTTTTTTAAATGTACTGTCCTCTGCCTCTTTTAACTCTTTCCATTTTTTGGATATTATAGCAACATAATGACACCTTACCTTTTTCAGATATGCATTGTTCCATGCTTTAAACACCTAGTAAATGAAACATAGTGTTTGAAAGCTGGGGTAGGGGCTTACTAGCTGCATATGTGACTGAATTCCAAGATTCATACCAAAGCATTGTGATCACTGTATGAACATACTACATGAAAATAAGCTGCAAAATAAAACACCATACCGTATTTGGTTATAGTTTTGAATACAATGCTTTGGAAAGATTGTGCCTAAGCTATCTGATTAAAGTGTGGATCTCAGTCATTAGTAGTACAGTCAGAAAATCACACACCCCATTCTCTGATTCCTAAAGTCTTCATATGATCTGAGCTCACCTGTGACAAAAAGACACAGTTTCTCCCATCTAAACTGTCCCATATCAATCAGTTCATGGCAAAATTCTGTGCAGTTATTGGTTACTAGATCACAGCTACTCCAGTGTAGTTTTCATTAGACTAACAGGTTAACATCACTCCTGCCATTCATTACAAGATGTCCTGCACACCCCATGTGGAGTCAAACCCCACCCCACCCTTGACCTTACACAGAACAACTCTGTTGTAGATCAGTGTGCATATCTCTTTAACAAATCTCTTGTGGGCATGTACTAAGTGTATTGATTACTGAGCATGTGCAGGGACAGTGCCATTTTGTGTTTAGATATTGAAGTGTAAGCATGCATGTGTGTAAATTCTATCTGTTAATCAGATCGTTTACAGTTACTGAAGCTGCTATCCATCTTGATGTGTTTCTATGTAATAAAGTATCTTAAAAAAACTATCCCACCTGCTTGTCTTCTATGGATCAGGGGACGAGCGACATCTGTGATTGCCATACTTGGGATTAAAGGGAATATGCTACATTTTGGCTATCTTAGACTTAGCAGATTCAAGTCTGTGCTTTTCCTCGTTCAGCTTTTTTATTTCAGGACTCGCACTAATTAGTTTCAGAGTATCAAATGGTTGTCATTGTATTTATAATATTTATTCAATACATTGCTGTTATATATATATGTTACTACAGTTATTATTCTACAATGATTATTTAACTATTTGTACCACTGACTTTATACATTTTCAGCTATTAACATCTCTCTTCTTTCTACAGTCACCACTGGATACAGGATCACTGATGAACTGTGGCAGCATGCTCAGCAATAAGGAGAATATCTGGTATTTTGAAACAGACAAGACTGGCAAAGATTTTGTAGAACAGATATGAATATGGTATTGCATTGTTCTTTCACAATGTAGCTCACAGGAGCTGCTGTGCAAGTCCTTAGTGCAACAAAAGCACCCTCATCAATGTCCCAGCCATAGTGTAAGATGTACACATAAAACGAACAACACAAAGTTGGCACACATTCTGCTGTAAATTGGTAGCACTTGCACAGCACAAAATGATCTGCACAGATGAATAAAATATATACATGTACTACACTGTTAGCAGATTAACATTTTCAAACAACACTGCCACTTACGCTTGCCACTTATTGATCGGGTATGTGCATTTTTGGGGCTTTTGGATTCAGGATTTTCAACTTTGGGCATTTCTGTTTTCTTATTCTGTATGGGATCTCTCCAGAATTGCACACATCACTCTGCCTGTTGCCAAAAGAATTGGTTCAATCTGAAGCAGATTAACTTCCTTATCCCTACAGTCAAACCACTTTATTATGCCACCACTACATTTTGCTTGTCATAAGCGCTGCCCTCTCACATTTTTATGACTCACAACACCCACACCCAATAAACCTGAATCCTTTCTCTATCAGAAACAAAAATCTTATCTCCTTCTATCTGATATTCTAAAGAAAGGTTATTGCTACCTAATACAGAACTTTGTGTTTTCTACCATTGAATTAATGTGCAATGTCATACCATTATCCAGTTTTGACAAGCCCTTCTATGGAGTAATTTCTGCATCACAGACCATGCCACTTAACATTGTACGCAAATGGATTACTCATGCTCTCCACCAATACAGCACCGTCCAGCACATACATATAAAATAATTTTTTTCAACACAGCACAGTGTTTATTCTATATAAAATAAATTATGTCTGTAAAAATTTAAGATATGTCATTCTCTGATAAGCAAGAATATTGTTCATTTACATTAAAGCAAACTTCATTAATACTGCATTCTGCTCATGTGGAGACAGTGACAAACACTACTGTAACCAAATGAAAACTTCCCAACACTCAATACTCCAAGAAATTCTGAACTGAATAAACAGAACATTTTGAAAGTTGTGTATTCTTAAATTTATCAATAAGAAGTTTGTGGTATGCACAAAGTGTCATATTGGATTACAAATCGTAACTGTAACAAAGCATCAGATCCTATCAGAAATCGGTTTTAAGTTTTTCACCTTGGCAGCATCTTTACTTTGCTCTAGAGAAACTTTATGTCATATCATTGTCTAAAGAAAAAGGCTGAAAGAAAAGCAATTGATTTTACCTTATAATCTAATCCTTCTGAACAGTTGAAAACTACACAGTGTTTTCCCAGAGCCTATAAAAGAGAATAGAAAATATTTAAAATACTAAGAGCTATCAAAAGAACGTAATCAGTCTATACAGCATGAAACTCTATATAATTCAACAGATTAGTAAACACACAGACTCTAAAAAATACATACGTTTGGCTATGAGCATTTATAAAATTTAGCATCATATTTTGGCATACTAATAAAACTCTAATACATTTCTGAAAAGTCAATATCAGGCAAATGTGCTGCATTTTACTGCAGGATCATATTTGGTATGGCACTGATCTCATTATCTTCAAAGAAAATATGGCCTTAGCTATTGTTTTTGTCATTATATTTCTCTTTTGTTTAAAAGAACATTAAATATTTTCTGATTATGCATCCTTGCCTAAATGAGCAGACAACAATCATTTTATTCATTTAGACCAGCCATGCTTTATTTTGCTTTATAACACACATTCCATGGTGGTTGAGGTATTGCTCATTATAGGAAATGTTCCACTTACTGACCTTTATTTCCACCTTTCATTATTATTTTGTCTCTCTGCTACGTTTTACACTTCTTAGTGCATCTTTGCATTGCATTATGTTTATTATGTCAAATTTCCTTGTTTGAAAAATTTTATATGCAACTAGTCATTTACTTTTATAAACAGTTTTCCTTTCTTGATGACCATAACATTACATTATTTCATTTTTTTATTTTTTATAATGATTCATTTTAGCAGATTTTATTCAGTGAGGTTACACAACCATAATTGTTACATTGTTTTTTTTTTTATTAATTCAGTTCTCAAGTTTTACTAGATATTGCCATTTTAGTACTTAATGTTAGTGTCATGTGACTGAATGTAATTTAAAAGCCATTGTTGGTATTATTCAATGGTTCTGATTACATCCTGTTCATTGTCAAGGATGAAAGTGCCAAACCAATGCATGTTTTGTATGCCTAACTAAATTTACTGTTAAACTTATGTTTTCTACACTCTCCTGTGCTTTTATGGTTTTGAAACTCTTTGCAACCTTATCTAGTGGAAGCTATATGAGCCTTGTTCTGGGTTTGTGCTGTATTTTTTTGGCTGCACGGGCACATACTCTTTCTGCTTCCTTATTTCAGAAATAATCAAATGAGTGGTTTACGAAACTCCAACTATATAAAAACACTTAACAAGAAAAGAAGAGGTAGGGGTAAAATGTTACTAATTAGAAATACATTGCAGATTGCAGAGGTCACACCCTTAATTTGTAGGTACTGTCTGTACAAGATTTCTCTGTGCAGTTTTGAAGAGTTGCTGTGCAACTATTGAGTTAGTATATATAAAGCTGTTGGATAGATGCTTGGACCAACATGGGAAATGTATATGTTGGGAGGGGGCTTTTTGCAAAAAAAAAGATTATTTTGATCTCTGTAGTTAAGTTTCTGATCTCTGCAGTTAAGTTATATTGTTAATCAATAGTACAAAAAAACAGGAGTACAAAGCGACAGAACAGGATCAACATAGAATGATCTCCATACTGAACCAAAAACGCACAGCAAGCAGTATACACTTCATCAGGCTGAGCCAAAGTACAAAACAGGCAGTTTTCACTTCACCGATGAATAAATGCAGCCTCACATATGTAGGCACAAAGTAATCCACATTCGATGCAAAAGATAGATTTATTCAACAAGTAAATAAAAAATGGCAAGCGCTTTCACCCAACTGGGCTTCTTCAAGCCAATATAAAACAACACTTTTAAAAGAAACTATTTATACTGTGGAGATCTGACATCATTTCCTGTATTCCAGTTAATTAGTCAACAATTAAAAATTAAAGAGCAAGTAGTTCTTAGTCATTGCATGCTCATTAATTGACATCATAAACAGTATAAGGCTGATCCAATACCTCTAGAAATATATTAAAAACATAACTAAACTAAAAATGCAAGACAATATTATTAAAATACATAAACAATGCAGATCTATTATATACAAAATAAATAACACATATATGTATATATATATATATATATATATATATATATATATATATATATATATATATAAAAAACTAAATCCTAATTCGCCTGCCTTTTAACATAGGTCTAACGGGTACTCTATCGTTCAGACCTGGCTCCTTATCTGCCCTCAACCTAACAATCCATTTGGCTTCACACTGTTCAGTAAAATTGGTCACATCACCCCTTCTTATAGAGGGTGAGTTCACTTGTATAAAAAGAAACTTAAAAGCATGCTGTTCAGATGTCTCCATGACATGCTTGGAAAGGGCGTTCCTATCAGATCTAATACGAATATTGTATACATGCTCTCTTACCCTGTCTCGAAGCCTTCTGTCTGTCTTGCCCAAATAAAAGGCTGGGCAAGTCATACAGCGAGCTAAGTAAACTATATGTTCTGTATTACAATTGGCCTCAGCATAAAACTGGAAGCACTGTTGACTCACAGGGTGTACAAAAGTTGCAGTGCTATCTATAAAGCAACAAAAATTACATTTCCTACAAGGTCTAGTAATGGATTTAGCCTTATATATATCATGATTATTTCCATTGGGGTAACATAAAATCCTATGAAGGTTCATACGATTCTTATAAACAAACGTGGGCGTATCACCCACAATGTCACGAATCACTGGGTCAACAGTAAGAATACCCCAATGCTTAAAGTAGATATTTCTAATCTCATTAACATCCTGTGTATAATAGATAGAGACCCTAGTACTATCCTTGAGTTTCATTGTCCTCTCTGCTACACTGTCACTGTGTGTTGTCATAACATCCCTGCTCATAAAATATGGTGCTGCCCAATCTCTCCTCAGTGCGTCCACTCCACTGAAGCCTTCTCTAATGTCTTCTATACTATAAGCCCTATCAAGCAACTGGTCATGGAGGTTTGTCAACTCATTATGAAAACCAAGTTCAGTAGGATTAAGGTGGGAAACCTGCATTGCCTGTCCTCTCACTATATTCCTAAACACAAAGTTAGGATGCATACTGCCCCTGTGTAGTAAAGAATTTCTATAGCATGATTTACGATAGACCCCCGTGTTCAATAGTCCACATGGAAGTCTCTCAATAAATACATCCAAAAATGGAATTGATGCCAGTGAGGCACTCATGGTAAATTTTACGTATGGTACCAGGGAATTAACCTGTCCTAAGAAATCATCCAGGTCCTGTTTATCTGCCGTAAAGGTCATCTACAAACCTTACATAAAACCTAACATGTTTCTTGAAACTCTCCAGTTTAAATAGACTACACCTCTCTCAATCTGCCATCACTAGATTGGCGTAGCTATTGGCACATGAAGTGCCCATAGCTACACCATCTTTCTGAATGTAAGTCTTGTTATTAAATGTGAAAATGTTATGGGTCAGCACTATATTCAATAGCCCACATAGGGTGTCTATAGAGGATGCTAAAAAGTTCGAGTCTAATTCCAAACACCTGCATACACATTCACGGTTGGGAATCACAGTAAATAATGATTGAACATCCAAGGTGACTGGCTAGTATAGCAGATCTACAGGTAAAGATGACATATTGTCATATAACATCAAAAGAAATTGTTTCGTATCTTTTAAGATGTGACCATATGTATCGACAACTGGTCTAAGTCTACTTTCCAAATACAGGGAGATAGGCTCAGTTGCCCAACCTCGCCCTGCAATAATGGGTCTCATCGGCGGATGGGAAGGATGTTTATGGATTTTGGGCATACCCTGTATACTTGGAATTAATGGATTTTTAACCAGAAAAAATCCATATAACTGGTCATTAATCATCCCATTACTAATTAAACCCATCAAGGAGTTGGAGACCTCATTAATACACTTTTCTACATGGCTGGATAAAATCTGATCATAAAACTGGGGGTCTCTCAACATATTCTCCATACTCTCAACATAGTCACTATTATTCAACACCACCACTGGTCCCCCTTTGTCTGCTGGTCTAATGATCACATTACAGTCACTTCTTAACGTCTTTAAAGCTGTTCTCAGCCTCGGGTCTAAATTACCATACCATTTCCTGTGTCTATTGTTAAAACTGTTTTTATGTAGATCTTCCTCTACTAACTGAGAAAACGCATCAATTAACGGATGTAATCTGGGAACATATTCACTAGGTTTTCTTAAGAGTCCAACTCTGATCTATTTGTTCACTGTTACCAAAGTCAAATTTTAATTGCACATTATGGGCAAAAAACTTCACGTCCATAACTGAATCAGTGATATCACTTTTGACGGACAGTATAAATGTCAAGCCCCTATCTAGAACTTCAATTTCATCCTTAGCCAAGGGTCTATGGGAAATGTTCCAAACTAACGATTTGTGGTTTTCTCCCACATCTTTTTCAAGGTTGGGCCCATGTACTCCTCCTCTAACATTCTTCTCTTTTGTCTCCCCCTGTTCATGGATCTGTCCCTTCCTCCCCTCCTGAACTCTTGTATGGGGAAAGGGGCAGGTCCATCTAGTGCTGATGGTTTCTGACCAAACAAACTATTGGTCTTCTTTCTGACCGAGCCATCAGAGATGACTACAGCACTAGCTGGACAGGGCTGAATATTGGTATCTACATCCAACTCCAACCGGTCAGTATTGGCATCATCACTAGAACATTCAACAATCAACGCCACAATCTGAGGTTGTAAGGTATCACTCATAATACCCTCATTATGTACTAAAGCTGTCGGAACAACACTATTCCCAACATTACAGTGTGATGAAACACTCCCTGTCACAGATAACATGTCACTAGCAACACTCCCATTATTAACAACTTTAGTTACACTTTTTGTTTTCAACACATTTGGAACTGTTTTATCAAGTCCGTTTCTTTCAAAGTCTGTCCTCAGCCAAGTAAAGACATGGCCGTCCCTGAAATCAATGGTGCCTCTACGAATCTTGCTCTGCTTCTGCTCTAGCAGTTTCTTCTCAAACAGGTAGATGTTATCTAACAATTTATCAAAACTCTTATCAACAACAGCAGATGGAAAAGTGTCATAAACAAAATGCTGCTGTTCTTTAATACGAGCTCGCAGAGTGGCTTCTTCTGGATGAAAATATTCATTCAACAATGTCATGTATCATAAGCTAGTTTCAATGTTAATTTGTAGCCACTTATAAAGTAAATCTGGGAACAGAGTACCTGTAGTTGACATCTTTAGTATCCGTAGTCCCCTCGGAATAATTTTACGGCTGATACAAACTTCAAAATGCTGGCGCTGAAGCTGCATCCTCTTCAATTTCAAAAAATAAACCTCTAGTTGATTCATTAAGGTGGATAACCCACTACAATTGGCTATTGGTGCTGCATCATCTTTTGCACTACGTATCACATCATAGGCTAGTAACGGATTCTCTTCACCTGAGACGCAGTTCTCAAATCAGTTCAAATTCCAGACATTGTTCATAATGTTATCAGGATTGTAAGGTAACTTGACACTCTGTAACATAGGTTCTGCCATCACTATTGGGTAGCAAGGTAATAAAGTAGGCAATAAATCAAAAACTGCTACCCAAATGTGAGAACTCCTGTATAAAAATACGAAAACAGTAGTACAAAAAAACAGGTGTACAAAGCGACAGAACAGGATCCACATAGAATGATCTCCATACTGAACCAAAATGCACAGCAAGCAGTATACACTTCACCAGGCTGAGCCAAAGTACAAAACAGGCAGTTTTCACTTCACTGATGAATAAATGCAGTCTCACATATGTAGGCACAAAGTAATCCTCATTCGATGCAAAAGATAGATTGCTTGATGGGTTTACTTAGTAATGGGATGATTAATGACCAGTTATATGGATTTTTCTGGTTAAAAATCCATTCATTCCAAGTATACAGGGTATGCCCAATATCCATAAACATCCTTCCCATCCACCGATGAGACCCACTGTTGCAGGGCGAGGTTGGGCAACTGAGCCTATCTCCCTGTATTTGGAAAGTAACAGACTGAAGGGTAGTATCCACAAAAGTATCCGAGATGGAAGGCACGATATTAGATGAAATAATCCATTCAGTGGTGAGGTTAAAATAGGCAAATACATCCACAGGACTCCACAAATGATTGAAGCTCTTTATTATACGCAAGGCTAGCAAAGCAGATGGTTGTAACAAGCACTAAGAACCAAGTAACGTAAAACACTAAAACCAGCGTTTTTAAGCGATGCCTTGAACTTCCTCAGACATAATGCAGTTCAATTCAAACATTCTGTTTAAGTACCTAAATACTTAGGCACGCCCACTAGGTTAATTAATTACATCATTTCCCAAGCAGATTAATATATACACAACATGGGTTGCATTCAGAAACTGAGTAAGATAACCCAGTGTGGGATGCAGGAAACTTCAAAATATCTAATAATCACAAGTGTGTTTAACAGCCTTATATTAACATTAGATATTGAATGCATTTGACCTATGGCTGGCCTTATTTGGTCGTCCAAATGCTAAAAGAATGACAATAGTGCTATTAACCAAATTATTAACCTCACATTATTAAAAAGTAACAAGACATTATTCTACATTTATACATATAAAAAATCTAAAATGTACTAATAAAAATGTACTAATAAAAATTTAACTTTTAATATAAATCTTCTATACATCATACCCTACCTAAATTCAAACATATATATATGAATATATATCCGACATATATAAATCTAACAGGAACTTACCCTTCCATAGCTTATACCTTACTAACTACATTAATAGATAAGTTGAAAAAAGATAATTAATATTGGTAGGGTAGTGTATAAGCTTCAAAACTAAAATTAACCATGGACCTGGGTATACACCTTTAAAATACCACATACTATCCTAACTGAACTTGAAAATTTATCTCCACAAGCTGTTTAATTTTAATAATAGTAACCACATAGTCGAACAATCTCCATTATCCGACAAGTGTATTACTAACAGAAGATGACCCTTACGTAACCAATATCTTACAAATTACGTTAATGGGAGAAATTGGAAAGGGTTTATAAAACTCCTTTAGAAGAGCCGAGGGTTTGAACTTAAGACTTTACGGATCTCCGTTAAAAGGGGCTTGGATTGGAGCAAGAGATTTGGTTGGTGTGATTCGTGTTATTGTTCCTCCTTGCTGTATGACTTGCCCAGCTTTTTATGTGAGCAAGACAGACAGAAGGCTTCGAGACGGTAAGAGAGCATGTATACAATATTCGTATTAGATCTGATAGGAACACCCTTTCCAAGCATGTCTTGGAGGCATCTGAACAGCATGCTTTTAAGTTTCTTGTTATACAAGTGAACTCACCCTCTATAAGAAGGGATGATGTGACCAATTTTACTGAACAGTGTGAAGCCAAATGGATTGGTAGGTTGAGGGCAGATAAAGAGCCAGGTCTGAACGATAGAGTACCCATTAGACCTATGTTAAAAGGCAGGCAAATTAGGATTTAGTTTATATATATATATATATATATATATATATATATATATATATATATATATATATATATATATATATATATTTATTTATTTTGTATATAATAGATCTGCATTATTTATGTATTTTAATAATATTGTCTCGCATTTTTAGTTTAGTTATGTTTTTAATATATTTCTAGAGGTATTGGATCAGCCTTATACTGTTTATTATGTCAATTAATGATCATGCAATGACTAAGAACTACTTTCTCTTTAATTTTTAATTGTTGACTAATTAATTGGAATACAGGAAATGATGTCAGCTCTCCACAGTATAAATAGTTTCTTTCAAAAGTGTTTTATATTGGCTTGAAGAAGCCCGGTTGGGTGAAAGTGCTTGCCATTTCTTATTTACTTGTTGAATGAATCTATCTTTTGCATCGAATGAGGATTACTTTGTGCCTACATATGTGAGACTGCATTTATTCATCAGTGAAGTGAAAACTGCCTGTTTTGTACTTTGGCTCAGCCTGGTTCAGTACGGAGATCATTCTATGTGGATCCTGTTCTGTCACTTTGTACTCCTGTTTTTTTGTACTATTGTTTTCGTATTTTTATACAGGAGTTCTCACATTTGGGTAGCAGTTTTTGATATATTGTTAATCAGTTGAAATCAAGGAGTTTTGAGTGACTGTGCATTGATCATTCATAGGTGAAGCTTTATTCTAGTCCATAGTACCTCTAGGAATCTGACTATGGCTCTCAATGTAGCATGCCTAAAAGGACAGACCTGATAAAATAAGCATTTTATTTTGATAAAATAAGGCCTCTGCTAATATAAAAATCCATTTGTTCAAGTAGTAATTTTAAGAAATATTCAAAAATAGATTTAGAATAATGACTTAAGAGAAAGCATTTACTCATTCATGCCTACAGTACCAACGGTGCTGTGCTCTATTTCACACCTGTTGGGCTACTTGTGTGAGTTGATTTGACACAAACCTACGATACTTGAAAAGCAGACTACATAAAGCACTATTGCTAAAATACATTTAAGCTGCTTAAATGTGAGGACATTGTCTGAATTAAACAAAGCAAAAAAGATGCTCTACTTGTTTAATTTAAAACATATAAATGTAACTAGTGCAGAACTCTAGGAATCTGCTCTTCAGCATGCAGACCCTCAGGAATCTGGCACTTTATTAACTGAAAGGAAGATATAAATTAGTTAATATTCTTAGGATTCCATTACTGAACTTGTGGACCTGACAAATAAGACAGAAAGGAACAAGTGCCTTTAGGAATGAGCAGGCTTAAGGGGGATTGCATTTCCTTGCTATTGAGTGCAGCAGTTTTAAAATGAAATCATTCTTTAGAGAAAGAAAATACTTATACAAACAACTGTTGAGATTTCTGACCTTTTCTGATATCAGTAACTGATAAGTGGTGCCAAAATCATGGAGTGAAACTAAAAAACAACTACCATTTGTCAACATGTTTACATTTTGAATAAAATTAGTCAGGAACTGAACTTTCCATTTATCACGTCAAAGTTTTTTTTGTTTTAACATTGTAATTTTTTTATCAGATACAAAGAAAACATTTGCAAATTAAATACATTTGAATCATACCTCTCAACTGTCCAGATTTTCGCAGAATGTCCAGATTCTTGACTCACATGTTTGGTCTGTTCCTCATAAAATTTGTGTTTTTCTGGATTTAAGTGGCAAATCAGTAAGGACTAAATTCACTAAATAATGAAATACATTTGTTTTTCAGACTCCATATCATAGTTTCATAGTTTCATAGTATAGTACTAGGCTATCTGCCCTGGGGCATTTGTAAGCCTAGCCATAGTGATGTGGCTTTAGCCACCCCCTGAAATGGTACAAAAATGTACAGAATAAATCTAGAATACTGTGCCTCTGTCTAGTAGTGACACAATGAAGGTCCCCTTATATAATAGAATTAGTTTACTGTGCCCCTGTCTAGCAGTGACCCAGATGTGACACCTGGGGCAAATTTTCGATCTCCCATCCACTCATCAAGATTTCTCTTGAAGAGAGTCAGTGAGGGGCTCTGCCTAATATGAACTGGGATCCTGTTCCAAAGCATGGGAAGCCTTTGGGTTATGAATCTATCCCTCCAGCATGTCCTATTCATACTTGTGCCGAGGTTTAAGTCTTTAGCTCTTGTGGTCCTGATGAATTTGGATTTTTTGAGGTGGAGCATGTCCATCAAATCCTGATTGGACATGGCCTTGTACGTCAGGCAGAGATCACCCCTGAGCAGGCGGTATGCCACTGAATAGAGCTGAAGTTTCTTTAGTCTGGCGGAATAAGACATATGTTGGAGACCCTTGATCCTTTTGGTGAGGTACTTCTGTGGTCTCTCCAGCTGTTGCAAGTGCCAGGTGAGGTACATACCAAATGGGGCATTGTACTCAATCATGGGTCTGATGAGGGAGGAATACAGGGGTACAATGACATCCTTGGATCTGGATGTGAATCCCTTCATGATGAGGTGTGCAAGGTAGAATGTTTTTCTAATCACTTTGGCAATGTGGGTGTCAAATGAGAGACTGCTGTCTACTTGGGTCCCTATGTCTCTGATTACTTTTTCCGTACTCAGTGGGTTGCTGTCTATGTGATAATTTGTGGGTACTTTGTTTTTTCCAAAAGGGATGACTATACATTTTTTGGCATTTAGTTTAAGACCGTGACTACGGCACCAGTTGTCCGTTTCAGTGAGGCCTTTTTGTAGGATGTGTGTGTCAGCTGGTGTATTGACTATGGTGCCTAGTTTGCAGTCATCTGCGAACTTTGTCAGCCACAGCCCTCCCATGTTTGCTTTAACATCTGAGAAATAAATGCCGAACAAGAGGGGTCCCAGGATAGATCCCTGTGGGACACCACTTGTGACTGGCTTTGAGTCTGACATTGCTCCAGCGATTTTAACTTTATGGGTTCTGTCCTTTAGCCAGTTTGCAACCCATCTAGTGACATAGGGGTTTACTTTTAAGCTGTTTAGCTTATCTATGATGCCTGAGTGGGGTATTGTGTCGAAGGCCTTAGCCAAGTCCAGGTATGCTGTATGGACTGCTTTGCCCTCATCAATGGCTCTAGTGACTGTTTCAAAAAAGTCAACCAGGTTTAAAAGGCAGGATCTGCTCTTCACAAAGCCGAACTGGGTGGGGTCAAGTGTCTGTAGGTCCCCTATGTCTCTGTTTATGAGTTCCATAATGATTCTTTCCATAGCTTTGCAGACCAGGCTAGTTAAGCTATGGTAGTTTCCAGGGTCTGTAGAGGCACCCCCCTTGTGGAGTGGGACCACTGTTGCTGTACGCCAGTGTACAGGTACATAACCCGAAGTAAGGCTAAGGCTAAATAGCATTTTTATGTGTGGGTTTAGCTCCTCTTGGAGTTCATGTAACACGCACCCTGGGATACCGTCAGGTCCCATTGATGCTGTGTTTCTTGCTTTGTTTAGGGCGGTTCTCACTTGGACATCTGAGATGACAGGGAGATTACATTCAGGTGGGATAAGTATTTCTTCTTTTGGGGGTGAAGGAGGCGAGAAGTTTGCACTGAACCTGTCAGCCAGAATGTTAGCAATATCTGTGGGTTCAGTGTATTTTTTGTTGTTGTGAACCAACTCTGAGCATATCTGAGGGTTTCCGCCCAGGTTTCTAACATAGCTGAAGAAGGCTTTGTGGTTATCTTTAGTGTCCTTAGCGATTTTTCTCTCAAAGTTTGCCTTGGATGTTTTTATGAGAGAATGTAGTTTTCTGCTAATGTTGATCAGAGACGTCTTCCCTTCATGGGATTTCGCTCTGACGTGCAGTAGCTTCCTTCTTTTGTTATACAATTTGTTTATGGCTGAGATCCACCAGACAGGATGCTTACATTTGGTGGAGAGGGACTTGGATTTGTTTGGGATTGCATGATCCATGCATTCTTGGATATGTCCATAGAAAGCATTTGTGAAGGATTTGGCATTGCGGGATGTGGTATCCACTGGCACAGTGGGCTTAAAGGATACCATCTCCTTCTTAAGAAGAGTGAAGTCTGCTTTTGAGAAGTTTTTCACTGTGGTCTTTTGTGCTGGGGGTGGAGGTGGGATATGTATATCCAGGGTGATTAGTTTGTGGTCAGATCTCACTAGTGAGGGGTATACTTCCGGTGTGGAGCATTTTGGCCCCATGTTTATGATGATCAGGTCTAGTATATTATCTCCCCTAGTGATATCCATCAGAAAATGTATGGTAACACAGGACTTTTATTTTAGCAACTTTCTAAGTTTATAACAGCAATATTTAAAATTTGTACCTATTTTGGGCTTTGTCCCCCATTATTTTTCGCTTTGTCCAGATTTTTTGTGCTAAGAGGTTGAAAGGTATGATTTGAAGCTACTCTTAATATCCCGCATGCATTCCATCACTGACTTTGACTTCACTGACAGAATATAATTTCCAGTTAGATTATCTGTCATATAATTTTACAGTATTAGTTGTCACTACTTGTCAGATTAGTAGGTAGTAGAAGTCTGCCATATGGGTCATTCTAAAGCTTACTAACAGAGAAGAGGCCATAGTGTTCAATGAAGTACATTTTTCATATACTACTGATGAAAGCATTTTTGTTTTAGCATTAAAAAATCAAAGGAGGATTGCTCATTAACCTGTACACCTTGTGTATATCATTTGTAACCAATACAGATTTCATAAGCTTAGAAATAGAAGGTACTATGTCATTATAAACAGAGCTGACAAAAGACTTCTGAAATGGGTCAAAGGATGCCTCAGCTCACTACAACAAGTCTTCAAGTCATGGACATCACACCTACTGACCCCATTTCAATATGAACATTCTGATTTGTAGTTATAATTTCCTACGCAGGCATTCTTGCAATAAAAGTAATTCATCATTGGTTAATCAATATGGAATTGGCTGGAGAAAAAGAAAATTTCACAAAAAAAGTTAAACCACAAACCATAAAAAAAGCAAGAGCAAAAAATGAAAGCACAACTCCTGAAACAGAGGATACCGAACATAAATATTTATTTATAATTTTTATGCTCAATCTCGTCCACTTTAAGAGTTGTTTTCTGGTATACATAAAGAGACTTCCCCAAATATTTACATCTGTAAAGAAGAAGGTACATTTTGCCATGTTCCTTGGATGTGTATGTATTCATGCAAGTGTGCAATGGTAACACTGCAATCCATATACTTTTATAAATGCCTGTTTTATAAGACATTCCATAAATCAGATGCCAACATTAATTCCTATGCATTCATTTACAAGACAACAGCAATGTAAACAATGGAAAACAATACTGTGTTTAAATGAAATCAAGCATTTGTTTCTGAATATACATAAATTATTGCTGCTTTTTTACCACAATTACATTACTATAATATCTACTCAAGACATACCAAAGCCAAGTCTTTCACAGTCTCTGTTTTCCCTGTTCCAGCTGGACCAGCAGGAGAGCCTCCCAGGTGTAAATGTAATGCCCCTGTAAGTGTCAGCCAACAGCGGTCTGTGAGAGGTGTGATGACTAGGCGTGGAGAACAGCCTAGGTACTCATATCCATATGTAAAGGAGGCCTTAACTTGGATCACATAACAGATATTATTTGACTCCTGCCACTCATAACGTAGCTGTCTGAAAAAAATATATATAACAGAAGAAAAATTAACTCTGATATACAAATAAAGTATATATGTTACAGAAATCTTGCCAGAAAACAGGATACCTCTTTGATACCCACTGTCTTGAATGAAATCAGGATTAGAAACATAAAATCTGAGAGCTTGTAAATGCCAACAGGCCTAGCCTACCTGTATATAATGAATTCCTAATCAATAAGCATCAGGTCTTTATTAACTAACTGCCCATCTACTGTTTACCTCCAAAAAAGCTTTCTTATGGCCTTCAAATACATTATGGATTTTTTTACTGCCAAGATTCCCTTACTGCCTCTGGAAAGATTTGAAAGAAATACATTCCCAAACTTTTGTAGACCACTGTCTATCATCACAATATGTAATTTTTCTTCATTTCTTATTCAGCATATCTTTTTTCAAGGTTGTCTAATCATGGACTTGTGCATTAAACTGTTTGAAAGCTTCTGTTGTGTCTTGCATGTTTTATTTTCCTTGAGGTATACATATTACATTCAACAGCCCCTTTTTCTAGAAATGTTTGAGTACAGATGACTGTTTTAATAGGAACCTGCAGATCTGATAGCATGCAGATGTGTGTTTTTAGCATCCATAAAAACAAATGCATTTATTTATTTATTTATTTATTGATTTCCTTATTGCTTGTTTGTTAACCGGATGGGAAGGCTGGTGTATTTACCCCTTTCAGCCACAATTCGGACTCTGAGAGAAGTTGAAGAACATAATAGAACAGAAGTAAGCTTTACAATATAAATTCGGGAACAATACAATAGTTACAAATACTGTAGATTCATCAATGATGGTCTGTATGTGACAGTTGAGGGATCTGACAAAACTCTGACATGTCCAGGGCTTTGTAGTTGTAATACTAAAATGATAATGTATATAGCAATATGTACATTATGTCCAGCATTTTACATAGGTAAAATTATTAGGACTTTAAAAGAACACATATACGAACATGTTTATGAGATGAAAAAATCCAAATTAACCAACTCTATTTATAAGCACACACTCAAATGCCCTGGTTTTAACAATTTTTTATTTTTTTTTGTGATCGGCAGGGTTTACTTTTTAGAATGTGGAGGCAATGCTGAATTATTGTTAGAGCAAAAAGAGTTAAAATGGCAAATAAGACTGAATGCCACCACTACACCAAGACTTAATGAAATGCTTTCTCTTAATAGTATTCTGAAGTACAGATCTTTAATGTTAAGTTAATAATATTGTTATTATTTTAATTTTTTCTATGTCTCGTATATTTTAACATTTCTACTATGTGAATGTTTTTTAATTAGGATACTGTATACATGGTTTCTAGACCTGCTGACTTTTTGTTGCTTCTACTGTTTCTATTTTTGCCTATACTGTTACACTGGTTACGTTTTTTTATTTCTTTTTACTTGGCTGCCTTTTTATCATCTGTGTCATGGTTTGCTGGAGGAGTACAGTGGTGGTGTGCTGATTTAGGTTTCTTTTACAATACAATTGTCATGATTTGTATTAGAAACAAATAGACATTCAGTGTAAAGAAGCAAAGGAGAACATAGAAGAACTGAAGATAAGAAGGATATTATATACATCTAGTTATGTTAATACCACTGCATACAGTATAGTGGTGCACATCAATATTATTGGGAGAATATAGTCAATAGGTTGAATAGGTTGTCAGTTGTTAACAGTTCTCCCTAAAGCATCTGCACATGACTTCATTGTTGAAGTGAAAGTGTTTTAATTTCTTTTGGAAGGTGATGCTATGTAGCAGGTCCAAGATGTGAAAAAGCTTTTTCCCCTGTGGTAGATTTCAAGCTAGGCCATATAAGAGTGATCTCATCCTAGCTGCTCCTTAGGGAGTAAGCTTGTTCCCTAAAAGTAAATTTAGCTCTTAAAAGTGGACAGTTTCCTAACTTTAGTATTTTGAATAGAAGACAATTGAAAAGAAAAGAGGCCCTACCAGAAGCAGGAAACCATCAGTTTCCTTTTTGAGACTGCAATGGTGTGTAACTTAATAGCTTATTATAAAAAGCACAAATATTATCACAAAGACATACAATACATTTCATACCCTTTAGTACTTAAGAGTTATAGAATTTTCATAGGTTCAGAGGTTCATTAGGTAATTAGTAGGCTAATGGCACAACAGCCATTACAAGCCTAGCTAATAATACCCAAGATATGACAATAATATATCTCAATTCCACAGATATTGGATGGGGTAGTATCAGAGTAGTGGGTCTTTGGGTGTTGGAGCACTGCTTCATTTTACAAACTGCCTGTGTCCACAAGGGACATGGGTTGTATCCCAGGAGGGAATTTATGGTTCCTTATCCATTTATTCAAATTCTTTTTGAAAAGAATGATGGGCAAGCTTTGTTTTATGAAGATGGGAAGTTTATTCCATAGATTGGGTAGCCTTAGGGATATGAATCTGTCTCCCCAGCAAGTTCTGTTAGAGTCACAAATACGCTTCAGGTCCATGGAACATGTAACCCTCGTATCTTTTTTCTTGAAAATATGTAACATTTTCATCAGGGCTGGATGACAGAATGCCTTGTAGGTCAGGCATAAGTCACCTCTCAAGAAACGATATGAGACAGAGTAAAGGGATAGGGCCTTCAGTCTATCTGCATAAGACATGTGTCTTATGCTTTGTACTTTTTTATTGAGAAAACTCTGGGGTCACTCAAATTGGTGTAAGTGGCTAGGTACTTGCAGACAAGAGCATTGTACTCGATAATGGGTCCAGTGAGGGCAGAGTACAATGGCAATATGACTTTCTTTGACTTTGATACCATGCCTTTACTTATAAGTTGAGCCCACAGAAGGATTTCCTCACTACCCTAACTACCTGGTGGTCAAAGTTTAGGTTAAGATCTATTTGTGTTCGCAGGTCCCTCACTATTGGGTCTACATTTATGGCTGTGCTATCAATATTATAATTTGCAGGGATCTCTGATTTACCGTAGGGTATGATTACGCATTCTTTAGCATTCAGTCTCAGACCATGGTTTTGGCACCTGTCATGTATCAATTTTAGGCCTGTTTGTAGGATGTCAGCATTGTTTGGGGATTCAATGATTACTCCCAACTGACAGCTGTCGGCAAACTTGGTAAGCCAGAGGCCCCCAACTTTGACCTTCACTTCAGGGAAGTATATACCAAACAGGAGAGGTCTCAGCACTGAGCCCTGTGGGACACTGCTTGTAACAGGTTTCTTAATGGAAGTGGATTTATCTATCCAGACATGTGTCCTGTCGGTGAACCAGTTTGCTATCCATCTAATGATATAGGGGTTTAAGCCTAACTCAGTAAGTTTATCTCTGATCCTTGAGTGGGGGATTGTGTTGAAAGCTTTGGCTAGGTCTAGATAAGCAGTATGTCCCACTTTACCCTCATCTGTGGCCCTGGTGACTTTCTTGAAAGTCCACCTGAATGAGAAGGCAAGACCTCCCTTTGACAAAACCAAATTGAGAAAAGTTTGAAATGAACTTGTCCACCAGCAGGTTTTCTATAGTTTCAGGCTGGGTGTAAATGCTGCTGTTTACAATTAACTTGGAACATTGTTGTGCATTTCCCCTGAGGTTACAAATATAATTAAAAAAAGCCTTATGGTTATCTTTCACCTGGGAGGATATCTTTGTCTTGTGGTTTGTTTTGGCAGATTTGACCAGCTCTCTAATTTGTTTGCTTCTTTAGACTGGTAAGTGTCTTTTTGCACTGTTTTGTCTGTTACTTCTTTGCTTTGGAAAATATTTTTTCTTTTTATTGAACAGCCTACTTATCTTAGCGGTTTATTTTTGCCAGTAATCATAGGTTTGACTCGGACAGGTACTGACACCTCTATGCAGCTATGAATGTAGTTTTACACTGCTTTTTTGTACAGTACAGAGTAGGGCTCAGTGTCAACCGGGTTTAGAGGGGTTTGGAGGTTTAACAAGCTGTCACTTAGTTTCAGGTAAATGGCCTCAGCAAAGTTCTTAACAGGTTTGGCATTTGATGTGGGTTCTAGGATAGTTTAAATACTAAAGGAGATCATTTTGTGATCAGATCTTAGCAAGGAGGAGTTAATGCATGGGAGGAAGCAGCATTCCCCATGTTTGTGAGTACCAGATCTAGGATATTTGTGCCTCTAGTTGTGAAGCTAACTAGTTGCTCCAGGGTCTTTGCATTGATGAAATCCAAAAACTTCCAAGCAAGTGAATTATGGGTCGTATAAGTCTCCCAGTTTATGGAGGGGTAGTTGAAGTTACCATACGCATGGTGTTAGGCTGAATGTTTCGAGATTCTAGTAGCTTTAGGTACAAGGTGTGGCTTTCCAAACTCATGTTAGGGGATCTGTAGCTATCAAGGATATGACAGGGGGTTGTACCTATGGTTAGTTGGGAATGGAGCAGCTCAAGTGACCCATGTCATTGGACCAGTCTAGCAGTGTACTTGTCCTTTATAAGACTCTGCCTCCCTTTATTTTATCCTGAGCTGAGGGTGATCAAAATTTATGAAAGGCATTGTATCCTTTGATAGCCAGGATGTTTTCCATGGTGCTGAGCCACGTTCCTGTGACTGAACATATGTCTGCATTCTCCAAGGTGAGGAGTGCTTCCAGGGGGTGCAGTTTTTTTTTTATTTTAACTCCTAGCATTGATCAGCAGAACTTTTAGGTGGTAATGAGTGAGTTTTGTTATGTTGGAGGGTTTAACAACTTGGCACAGCCTAAAAAAGGCACTATGGGGATATATACATTTTTTACCAGTATCCATAAGCCAAGTGGTGACAAGTGCAAACCATCTTTGGCAAAGTATCATAGTTTGTCGATCATGTCTCCCTATGCTGATAGATACTGGATCCCCCGGTTGTGACATCAGTAATTAAGCCAATTGTTGAAGTCATCCATTTTTTGCTGGTACTGTGGCATTTTCATTGGTGAAGGTAGGATACTACTCAAGCCTAGAGTCATACTCACCTCGGGCACATATTCAGAAAGCTCCATCATGTCTGTCTAATGAGGTACGTCTTAGTTCATTTATGCCTACATGGACTATGACCGTACCATAATGGTACTTGTGGTTTAAAGACATAAGTGCATGCATGATCTGGCGGACCCTGGTTCCAAACCTACAGCTTACTGTGATCTTCTCTTTGTCTAGTCTGTTATGGGGGACACCAGTACATCTCACAATGGAATCTCCAATAACTAGAATGTTTGGCTGTGTGGTGTGTTGCCTTATGAGCTTGGAAGCGGGGCTACTATAATTTTCATAGTTATGTGTTTTGTGGAGTGCTGTCTTTTTTGAGTGTGAGCTGGGCCACTGAGAGATGCTTTTAGGAGGTTTTGGAGGTATGGGTAGATTACTTGTGAGTATCTCCACATTTGTAGATCTGTTTGTTTGTTCCTTAGTGTTGGAAGTGAGTGTTTTAGGTGCAACATTGACAACCTGGTTTGCATTTTTCATGTGTGTGTGTATTTGAGAGCATTGCCTTCAATGATATTATATATCTAAATCTCTCACACACTGTTTGTATGTTCTAAAATTAAATGGTTGTCGAGAACATGAAGCAGTTACTACATTGCCTCAGGATGCCCATATCCAGCAGTCTAGAAACAGAGATGACAGTGAAATGCCTATTCTTTTACCAGATTCTTAGTAGATGGGAAGGAGTAAGGGAGAGTCACTTAAAGGTCTAAGTGAGAGTGTTTAGTAGTATACTACAGGATGACCTGCAGTGGTGCTGCCCTCTGAACAAACCAGTACCTCTTCAAGCAGCAATGAACAGTGTGAGACTATGAGAGAGTTTCCTATAGAGGATTTCAATCTGGACAAGCTTGTGTATATACAAGGCATGGGTAAACTGCATTTGAGCGATAGGCTTTTATACCAGGAGTATGAAAGACTTTTACACAGTTAAGCCCTCAGATCAATCAGATAAACACACAATAAACCTTCCACCAGCACTTCCCTACTCAGATGGGTTGAATCACCCCTCTGCCCCCAGCAGAGTGCAGAATAAAACCCTGTTGATGTAAAACAAATGGGTTTTTGCTCAAGTGCAGTAAAAAGGAAGTTAAGTACTCACCGTAACATTCCATCTGAGTTGTCCATCTTCATATATCCTTGACTGATGGGTTCAGTTCTGAGAATCAGAACCATCTCAGCCATTTATACAGCTCGCGTAGGCCAAAAACTCTCAAACTTCAACCCTACCCACAATGCATTTCTCCTAGTTACCTCAAATCGAGTTTGCAGATTACAGCTAAACAGATATAAGAACGGGAAGCCTGATGATACCATATCTGCTATGTAAAGCAAGTCAAAACAAGGAGGTATAGTCCACTAAAGGAAATCTGAAAGGCCAGGGAAAGGAGGGAGGAGAGTCAAGGGTAAATGAAGATGGACAACTCAGATGGAAGTTGTCACTCTTCATTTTATCCTTGACCAATGGGACAGAGTCTCCAGCTACCTTAGATCTTGGGTGGACTCAAAAAAGGACATTCCTGAGAACCAATGAACCGAAGGATGTCCTTCACCTGGAGACCAGGTCTAATATGCAATGAATAATAAAGGAATGAGGAGAAGCCCAAGCTGCTGCCAAATGTTATCCATGGAAGCTCAAGATTGGAAAACTGCAGATGTAGTCATAGATCTTGTAGCATCATTTACCGGTCTAGGCAATTCAGTTTTCTTTTTGTTAAATAAAGGATCTACAATTTTTTACCCATCTGGCTGAGGTTACTTTGTTGACTGGTTTGCCAATTTTGGTACTTGAGAAAGAAACAAACAACTGGCCTGATTTTCGAGTATCCTTTGTTCTGTGCAGGTAAAACTTAACAGTCTGTGAACATCCAGTAAACGAAGGGAGTAATCTCCTTCATTGGAAAAGGTGGAAAAGAATACTGGGAGATTAACAGTCTGATTAATATTAGTGTCTGACAGTACCTTAGGAAGAAAGGAGGGATTTGTCCTTAAGTCAACTCTGTCATTATGAGAAATCAAGTATGGTGGCTTGCAAGACAAATCTTGAATTTCAGAAATCCTCCTGGCCTAAGCTATTGCTACAAGGAATAAGGTTTCCAAGATAAATATTTTAGGTCACATTTGGCAGAAGGTTCAAAGGAAGACTGAATAATGGACTGTAATACTAGGGTAAGATCCCAGGGAGGAATAGGATCCTTAAAGGGGGTTTTAACAAAAGAGTTCTTTTTAAAAATGCTTTACATAGTTCATGTGAAGCTAGGGAATTATCCCCAAAACCATTATGAAAATTAGAAATCGCTGCCAGCTGGATTTTAATAGTAGAGGAAGAGGCTCCTGCATTGAAAAGAGAGGATAAGAATTCTAAAATCTTTTCAATGGGCGGTGAAAGGGGTTCAATATTCCTTTTGTGGGACCAAAACGTAAATCTCTTCAATTTACTAGTATAGAGTTTTGCCTGGAAATTAATGCAGCTGGAGGAACCATGCTGTCAGCCTCAGGTTCGGGAGATTTGGGTGTATCAAGTCCTTTTGATAACAGAGGAGGTCTGGAGTTGGATCCAGAGTCCAAGATTCTTTAATCAAGTAAGGTCAAAGAAAGGGGAACCATATTTGTCGAGCCCAATAAGGGGCAATGAGGATCACTGTGCTCTTCAACCTTACGGCTTTCTGTGGGAATTTCAGAATTAAGGGAAATGGAGGGAATGTGTACAGAAGTCCAGGGACCAATTGTGTAGAACAGCATCCCTTGTGTTCAGGGTGAGGCGAAGAGATCGCAGCAAGGCTGGCCCCACTGACGAAAAGTCATTTCCATCACTCTTGAATTGAGGGACCACTTGTGAGGTAGAAGAACAGACCTGCTCAGTTTGTCTGCTATCACATTGGAGCTCCCTGGAATATGCACTGCTATCAGAAATAAACTGGAAAAAAATCACCCACTGCCGCACTCTGAGTGCTTCTCAACATAGAGGGTATGACTTGGTTCCTCCCTGGTTTGTTGCTGTATCAAACTACTGACATGTTGTCTGTTTGAATCACAATAGTTCCTAGAGGGAGAACAGTTTGAAAGGCTTGCAAGGCTAAAAGCACTGCTCTCATTTCTAGGACATTGATATGCATACTGGCCTCAATGGAAGACCAAGTGCCTTGGACAGTTTTCCCCAGATAATGCCCCGCCACCCCATTTGGGAGCCATCTGTGATCACTATGACGCTGGGTTGCTGTGGGACAAAGGGGTGGCCTAGAAAAACATCTTCCGAGTGCGTCCATCAAGCTAGATCTCTTCTGCAAAGTTTGGTGATCAAAATCTGATCCAACATAGGCTGGTGAAATACTGACCACTGAGATGCAGGTAGCCATTGAAGAATTCACATAAGAAATCTTGCTATGGGAACTAGAGTTAATGTCGCCATCACTGAACCTAGTGCTTGTAAGACTAGACAGGCAGGTACTTTCCTGCTGTGTTGTATCTTTCACACTTGTTCCCTGATTTTTTTGTAATCTCACTGGTGGAAGGGAGGCTATGAACATTCTTGTATTCTGTATTGCACCTATGAATTCTAAACTCTGGGTTGGAATCAGTTGAGATTTTTTTGTAATTCACAGTAATTCCTAAATTGGAAAAAGTCTGTAGAACGTAATCTCTTGCTACTATCAACAAATGCTTGGTCAGAGTGGTAATGAGACAGTCAGCTAAATATGGAAACACCAGGAATCCTTGCAGCCTCAAGTAAGCTGCTACTACTGCCATGCATTTGGTGAACACCCTGAGGGCTGTAGTGAGTCCAAAGGGCAGGACTCTGAGCTGATAGTGACTGGCTCACACCCTTTAGCAGAGGAGCCTTCATGAGCGTTTGTCCATTTTTATGCGGTAATACGCATCCTGAAGGTCCACTTGGGCACATCAAGTTGCCCATCCCCAAAAAAGGAAGAAAGGACTGTACCATGACAATCCAGAATTTTGTTTGCCAAATAGATTTGTTCCATAGGCTGAGATCCAACGTTGGTCTCCAGTCCCCTGTCTTCTTTGACACTATAAAGAATCTTGAGTAAGTTCCAGACTCTGGCTGGTCGGGTGGCACTTCTTGGATGACTCTTTTTTTCTAGAAGGCTTTGGATCTCTAAGACTGCTGGCTCCCTCTGACTGGGTGGAACATCAGGGATTCTATTGGAAATAGGAGGGGGAAGAGAAAACAGTATGACATAACCTCTGGATATAATCCTCCACACCCAAGTATCTGATGTGATTTCTAGCCAGGTGTTTGGTTGCAGGGATAAGCAACCTCTGACTGCTTCCAAAGGAAGGCAATCAGGACACTATTCAAGAATAATACTGATTGGGTTTTCTGGGATAGGAATCTCTGAAACCCAGATTTTATGGGCCACTTCTGCCACGTGAGCAGTGTCTTCTGTTAGAGTTCCCTCCTCTGCCCTAGGGGAAATTCTGTGACAAAGGGAGATACTACCAGCACAGCTGGCTGGAATTTTGTAAATAATTATATGTCATTTGTGACTATCAACATGATTTATATAAAATGCTTGCGTAATAACTATATTTGAACTGTATGTCATAAGTATATAAAACTGGTTTGTATAGACGTGTGTTAAAAAGGTATTTCATAAAGTGCTTGTACTTAAAACGTAACCACAGCGGGCCCTACTGGAAAAGAACAGAAATCTACTTTCACTATTGTAACTGCTTAAATGCATATGTTAACAGAGGAAATTGGAGTGAACTTCAGAAAAATAGCTGAAATTAAATTATTTTGGGGCAGTCGTATTAGGGAGCTTTCTGTATTGTCTTTAGGGTGAAATAATTACTAGTCTTGAAATGTGGATGAATGCAATTGTTTTATGACTTCCAGCATCTGCCAAAGATCTGAAATCTATGTATTTTCACAGGTAGATGCTAAATACTGCCAGTTCCCAGCAGTGGGGTTTCACATGGGATAAATAAAGATGGCAAGAAATGGTGTCATTCTGCAAGCTATTCCAGCAGGAATATTTAAGATATTAATTTGAGAGGTCAATTAGAGAGACAGAGCATTCTGTATTCGGTCTTGGACCTGACAAGAACCATTCAGTACATCTGCCTTGCTCTAATGAAGTAAGTTTCTAGGGTAAAGTAACACTTTTAGATACAGTCAGGAATATACTGGAGGTTAATTTAGATATTCGTCTGTATTTATTTGAGACTTTCCTGCAATGATGTTTTAAATATTTCCTGTGGTTTTGAACGCTGATGTCACTGTGAATATATACTGAGCATTTTCCCGTTCTTTTATTATTTATTATTAAATATATTTAAACCTTTCATTGTGGCTGATCTGTGTAGAGATATTTAAGTTTTGAGAGTACTTGCATATTTATTTGGTGACACTCTGTGGGCCACTCCTAATAGCCTTGCTCTTAGTCAAACTACCATTTGTATTAATACTAATATTACACAGTAAGATTGGACATCCTTTGTTGAGGGCTTTAAAGTAGCTGATAAGGAGATGACTGGTGGCAGTGGTAACTACCTTATAATCTGGGCAAAAGGGGGCCCTGTGTGTATATGTGTGTGTGTGTGTGTGTGTGTGTGTGTGTGTGTGTGTGTGTGTGTGTGTGTGTGTGTGTGTGTGTGTCTGTGTAAATCAAACCTCAAAGAGTGCATGTGTCACCTACTTGGGCAAGGACACAAAGCACTGGTTGGACAGAGAAGGTGCTGGTAGGTCTTGGCTTGGTCACTCAGCTGAGATCTCAACTCTATATCTGTGCCAGTGGATTGTCTTATTGGGGATCTGGAGAAAGAGGGAGAAACCAGCCCTGGACTGACTGTGGTCTCTGTGTGCTGTTAAGGAAAACTGAACTTCATGCAGAGAGCTGCGTCTGGGCATACTATGTCTGTACTTGTTATCTTCCCAGGGTATGTCTCCCACTGTTGTCAGTGGTAAGGATTGAGGCTCCTTGATTACTGGTCCAGTGGTGGGTCATCACATATTGGTGGGCAGTGGTGGGATCACCACATCACATATTAACATTCAGTTGTGTGGATATTAAACTCCTGTAGCCTGTAAACATCAGTTACTAAAGAAGGTGTTTGTACTCTCAAGCAGCCACATAGTAGATATTTAAAGTTCCATATCACAATAGTTTTATTTATTTTTTTGTTAGCTTAGTTAGTCAGGGTGAGCAGGCAAGGATGTCAACAGAGGATTATGGCAAGCTGACAAGGAGCCAGTTGGCTGAGATGTGCCAAGCCAAAGGACTGGTGCATGCCAACCTGACTAAAGCAGAAATGATTGCAGCCTTAGTCACAGCTGCATTAAAGGCCAGCAACCAGAAGGACAACCAGACTGGCCTTGGGGATGTACTGCTATCAGAAAATGGACAGTTCAACCTTTCTTCAGAGGACTTAAAAATCCATCTGGAGTTAAAGAGACTTGAACTGGAGGCCAAACGGTTGGAACAAGAATCAACAGAGAGACTGTGGTGTTTGGAGACTGAAGAAAAGGAGACACAGATGGCATTTGAATCAGCAGGGAGATGGAGATGTTTGGAGGCTGAAGAAAATGAGAGGCAAAGGCAAAATGAAAAGGAGAATGCTGTCTTCGCCAGGGTCATGGAGGTAATAGGGAAGGGAATAACCGAACCCCAGAAGCAATAAAGGTTAGTAAATTTCTTCCACAATTTACAGAGGGTGATACTTCTGATAGTTTTTATTCATATGTTTGAAAGGGTTTGAAAGAGTATAATGTTGATCAAGGGCTCTGGGTACAGTTCCTGACCCCCATACTCCATGGTAAAGCTGTAACTGCTGTTTCAAAATTGTCTGATACTGACTGCATAAATTATAATACCATTAAAATTGTTTATTAGAGTGTTTTAAGTCAACAGTTGAAGCTCACAGAAAAATGTTTTGTGAGCATACATGCAAGGCAAATGAAAGTGTGGGTGATTATTGAAGCTATTTAAAATGAATGATTGACAGTCTTGTCTTACTTACTGATGCTGCTGAATGCAGCTTCTGTGTTGGTGCCTAGTAGAAATAGCTGCTGTTTTAATGCCTTGTAAAAAACAGTCTTGTTAGTGCACATAAACTTTACACACTATTAACCCGTTTAGCAGTATATTATTAACTTTCTTGTGCAGAACTAAATTCTCTCTCTCTCTTTCGGCTTTTCCCGGTTAGGGGTCGCCAAAACGGATCACCTTGTCCGCTCATGATTGGCAGTTGTTTATATAAAAGACAACACATACAACACTGTACAAGTTGCAGGGTTTACTGTCTTCATGTTTGCTCTTTGAACAGCATGAAAGATGTTCTCCATTAAGCAGATCTCACAAGAAATCAGATCAGATCTCACATATATACATTCTTATGAAAGCTGTCTTTTGGGAACTCTCAAAGTTATTACTTTGGTATTTTCTGATGCCATAAGTCTGTTTATTAAACTTTTAGGGAGTCTTTCCTGTTTGAGAATGTTTAATACTCCCCGCACCTGATGTCATGCAGTCTGTTAATAAGCTCCTTTGTGTTTTGTTTCAAGGTGAATTATGTAACAGTCTAGGAAGTCTGTTGATTCTTGCACCTGGGTTCTTATCTGTTTCCCATGAAGCTTGTTACACATAACTGAATGCCTCTTTTAGGAGTTATCCTTATCAGCCTTTTTCTCAAGCTGTACCAGCATGTTACATTTACAGATGAATGCCGTCATTTTTTGCTGAGAACAGTTTAACTCTTTAATATATGTATGCTAGCAAACAGAAATGTATGCATCTGAATATATTATTCCTACATATATTATAGCAACAGAAATGTATATGCATCTACTTAGCAAAAAGAAGTACAAGCATTTATAAATCTCTAAATATGTATCTAACAGTTCCCTCTGTTTTGCTTTAAAAATGCCAAACCAGTGTACATTGGTATATACTCTTTGGTTAATTGTTATTACTGCTTACTAGAAACACACTGGGAAATAAAACATTTAGTTTTTTACCAGTCAGTTATGTTGCTGAGTTAAGCACTTATTTTCATAGATGGGTGAGTGGGTGTTAGGTCACCACTTTTGAAGGGCTGGTAGACCTTTTGGTGAGGGTACAAGCCCTTAGCACTTTGCCTGAGGACATGAGGATCTGATTGGCAGATAGGGAATGTAATACTGCAGATGAGTTGGGGGAAAAAGGGAGACCAATACCTAGCAAGCAGGGCATCACTGCACAGGAAGGGGATACCTACTGCTGCACATGGGTCTAAGGGAACCCATGGTGGGCAGCCTAAACCACCCCAAAGAAGTCTGCCAGTAGCAATGGAAGCCAGTAGTTCAGGTATATGGCCAGGATCAAGGGTTAAATGTTTTAAATGTAACCAGTGGGGCCATTTGGCATATAGATGTCCACAGAGGCAAGGTGGGGAACAAAAGCTGGGAGAGCCAGTAAGTGGGAATGACAGAATGCCAGCAGTAAGTTGTATAGAGACAACAAGGGTACCAAACTACCACAAGAGCTTATATCATATCTTGGTAGATGGGAAACAGGCCACTGCTAAGAGAAACACAGCCTCTGACCTGACCACTTTGAAACCTACAATGGTTAAAGAGGAGCACTACTTGCCTGGGCAGACTACTCCAGTCAGAGCTTTAGGAGGGACCCCATTCCAAATACCTTTGGCTAGGGTTCACCTTGACTGGGAGGGAGGAAAAGGAAGCAAATAAGTAGGAGTGTCTGAGGCTATCCCTGAAGATGTCCCAGTAGGGAATAACTTTGATACAGTACCTTGTGTGCATGCAGTTACATGCAGTCAGGCTTGATGACAAGCATGTGGGTCTGGTGGTCTGGAAGGGACCCAGACAGACCACACACTTGAAGTCAGGACTGGTGAGGTTGTTACTTCAGGGAGGGAGCTACCCTGTAGCTTTAAGACTGAAGGTGAGTCACAGCTGATTGGTGGGTACTGATGTTCCCTTGGACTGACTGACTGCAAGGGCAGAGCTGAGTAGTAGTACCCAGACTGACAGTGAGGCACTGCTCTCAGGGGATACCAGACTTCCTGTGGAAGGGGAGCTGGGAAGGGTTACAAAGAGAGAGCTGAGACAGGCTCTGCTCTCAGACCTTACATTACAAGGCTTGAAGAAGGTAGCTAAGGAGGTGCCTGGTTCTCAAGGAAAAGGGGAATCTGTACACTGGGACAAAGGGTTTCTGTATGGACCCCTGAGGGAGGGCTAGAGGGTTAGAGAATACAGCAGTTGGTAGTGCCCAGGCCCTACCATCTAGCATGTCTAGCCACAGCCCATGATATTCCCTTTGCAGGTCATATGGGTATAAAGCATACAAAGAGACATATTATGCTAACTTTTTATTGGTCTGGGATTTTGAGGGATATAATTGGGTACTGTGGGACCTGAGAGCAGTGCCAAAAAGTAGGTAAGGCAGGAAACAAGGTCAAAGCTCCTTTGGGGCCTTTACCTGTGATTAAGGAGCTGTTTCAGATGGTAGCTATGTATATTGCGGGGCCTCTGAGTACTCCAGGTTCCACAGTGAAGAATTATATCCAAGTGGTAGTAGATTATGCTATCAGATACCCTGAGGCAGTGGTCCTGTCCTCCATTGAGGCAGAAATGGTGGCAAATGCTTTGTTAGAGATTTTCAGCAGGGTAGATTTCCCAAAAGAAATACTGACTAACAGAAGTGCCAATTTCATGTCAGACCTCCTGGCTTGTCTGTGAGAGTGCTGTGGGGTGAAGCACCTAAATATCACCCCCTACCACCCCCACACTAATTGTTTGGTGGAGAGGTTAAACTCTACAGTAAACACTATGCTATGGGCATTTATAGACCAGTTTAAGAGGGAGCAGGACACATATTTGCCCCATCTTCTGTTTTCTTACAGAGAGCTGCCCCAGGAATCCCCAGGTTTTTTACCCTTTGAGTTGCTATATGGGCATATGGTGAGAAGACCTCTAGATTAGATTCAGGATGAGTGGGAGGGTGAGTGTGAATCCTACAAGGAGTCTGTTGTGGCATATGTCCTAAACCTCAAGACAAGGCTCAGGGAACTCATGGGCTTGGACCAGGAGAACCTGGAAGACACCCAACAGTAGAAAAAGGTCTGATATGACAGGAATGCTCGAGCTAGAGAGTATGCTGTGAGGCAGCAGGTTATGGTTTTCATTCCTGTCAGACACAACAAGCTGCAGGCAGCTTGGGAGGGACCCTTCAAAGTGGTAAGGAAGGTCAGTGATATTAACTATATGGCAGAACTGCTAGGCAAGAGGCATGGGCACAAACTGTACCATGTTAACATGATGAAACCTTCCCACAATAGAGAGGCCCTTATTCTGAGTATTTGCAGTGGATGGCAGGATGAGTCTGAGGGGGATCTGGTGATTGGTCCTCTCAGTGAGGTTTGAACTGACACTTCAGTAGAATGTCCCAGCAGCTATCCCCTGCCCAGGTTCAACAAATTCGAGCAGTGTTACAGGAGTTTGGGGGGCATGTTCACTGGGAAACCAGGGTGCACCCACCTGGTGAAGCACCATGTGGATACAGGATCCCAAAGGCTTATTAAGAGGGCCCCTTATAGGGTGCCTGAGAGAGTGAAACAGACTCTGAGAGAGGAGACACAAGAACTGTTGGTACTGGGGGTAATCCAGGAGTCCATCAGTCTCTGGGCCTCTGCAGTGGTACTGGTACCAAGGAGGGATGGCAGCACCAGGTTCTGTGTGGACTACAGGAAATGTCAGATGCTTACCCCATGCCTAGGACAGAAGAAGCCCTAGAGCAGCTGGGTGGGGTTAAGTATCTTACCACTACTGATCTTATCAAGGACTACTGGCAGGTGCCCTTGAATCCCAATGCTAGAGAGATTTCAGACTTTGTGACTCCTTTGGCTTGTAAAAGTTTACAAAGATGCCCTTTGGGATGAAAAATACCCCAGCGACTTTTCAGAGACTGGTAGATTATATCCTAGCAGGAGCAGGAGATTTTGCAATTGCTTACCTGGATGATATTGCCATCTACAGCCATTCACAGAAAGAGCAGCTTCAACATGTCAGGGAGGTGCTGAGTAGACTACAGAGGGCAGGGTTGACCATTAACCCAGTAAGTCTCAGGTGGGTATGGCAGAGGTCTCCTACCTGGGACATATAGTTAGGAGTGGTAAGATCAAGCCTCAGGCATGGCCTGCCCTTGTTACTAAAAAAGCAGGTAAGAGCATTTTTAGGGACAGCAGGTTACTACAGAAAGTTTGTCCCCAATTATAGTACCATAGCTGTTCCCCTCACAGACGTGACAAGGAAAAACAGACTAGATAAGATAGTGTGGAACCCAGCATGTGAGAAGGCATTGCAGAAGCTTAAATGAGTTTTGGGGGGATCCACTGTGTTAGCAGTCCAGATTAAAGTAACACATTTGTTGTGCAGGTGACTTCCAACCATGGGGTGGGGGCTGTACACAGCCAGGTTTTCTCAACAGGAGAAAAGCAGCCAGCGGTATATCTCAGCTGTAGGCTCCAACTCAGAGAGGAATTCTATGCAGCTGTAGAAAAGGAATGTCTATCCATAGTGTGGGCACTGCAGAAACGTCAGCCTTATCTGTATGGAAGAAAATGTACAGTAGTTACAGACCACAATCCCTTAACATGGCTACATCAAGCCAACCAGCAAACTGCCAAGCTACTAAGGTGGAGCCTAGGGTTGCAGGCATATGATATGACAGTGCTGCACCACAGTGGAATTAGCAATGCCAACACAGATGGGCTCTCAAGACAGGGTATGGGGTAATGTATTCCCAGATAGGCTCATCCCCTCTAAAGCAATGTTTCTCAAGGGTCACTGGTAAAACTAGCTTGAGTCTTCGAAGTGGGGGAAGAAGTGTGACATAAGGAGATACTGCCAGCACAGCTAGCTGGAATTTTGTAAATAATTATATGTCATTTGTGAATATCTACATGATTTATATAAGATGCTTGTGTTACAACTGTATTAGAACTGTATACCATGTATATCAAACTGGTTTGTACAGACATATGTGTTAAAAAAGGTATTTTATAAAATGCTTGTGCTTAAATGTAATCACAGCAGGCACTACTGGAAAAGAACAGAAATGTACCTACACTATTGTTACTGTTTAAATGTACATGTTAACAGAGGAAACTGAAGGATTAACTTTAGTTCAGCAAACTTCAGAAAAATAGCTGAAATTAAATTACTTTATGGTAACAAGAGACACAATGATTGTACTAGGGAGCTTTCTGTATTTTTCTTTAGGGTTAAGTAATTACTAGTCTTGAAATGTGGAGGAATGTAATTCTTTTATGACTTCCAGCATCTGCCAAGATCTGCGGTCTAAGTATTTTCACATGTAGATGCTAAATACTGCCATCTCCCAGCAGTTGGGGTTTCACATAGTCAGCTGACAAGAAATGATGTTATTCTGCAAGCTATCCCAGCAATAATATTTGAGATATTAATTTGAGAGGTCTCTTAGAAAGACAGAACATTCTGTATTTGGTCTTGGGCCTGACAAAACCCATTCACCACAACATCTGCCTTGCTCTAATGAAGTAAGTTTCTAGGGTATAGTAACTCCCTTAGATACCATCAGGAATATACTGAAGCTTAGTGTAGATATTTTTCTTTATTTATCTGAGACTGTCCTGCAATGTTGTTTTAAATATTTCCTGTGGTTCTGAACTCTAAAGTCACTGTGAATATATACTGAATATTTTCTTGTTCTTTTAATATTTATTATTACATATATTTAAACTTTTCATTCTGGCAGATCAGTGTAGACTTATTTAAGTTTTGAGAATACTTGCATATTTATTTGGTGACACTGTGTGGGCCACTCCTAACAGCCTTGCTCTTGGTCAAAGAACCACTTTTATTAATATTAATATTTATATTACACAATAAGACTGGACACCCTTTGTTAAGGGCCTTAAAGTAGTTGATAAGGAGTTGACTGGTGGAAGTGGTAACTACCTTATAATCTGGGCAGAAGGGAGCATAGGTAGTAAACCTGTGCCAGTGTCTCCCAGGTGTGTATGTGTGTGTGTGTGTGTGTGTGTGTGTGTGTGTGTGTGTGTGTGTGTGTGTGTGTGTGTGTGTGTGTGTGTGTGTAAATCAAACCTCAAAGAGTGCATGTGTCAGCTACTTAGGCAGAGACAAGAAGTACTAGTTGAACAGAGAGGGTGCTGGTAGTTCTTGGCTTGGTCACACAGCTGAGATCTCAACTCTGTAGCTGTGCCACTGGGGAGTCTTACTGGGGATATGGAGAAAGAGGGAGAAACCAGCCCTGGACTGACTCTGGTCTCTGTATGCTCTTCAGGGAAACTGCACTTGATGCAGAGAGCTGCATTTAGACATACTGTGAGTGCACTTGTTATCCTCCCAGTGTATGTCCCCCACTGTTGCCAGTAGTGAGGATTGAGGCTCCTTGATTACTGGTCCAGTGGTGGGTCATCATACTTTCACCACATGTGTCTTGAAAAGGCACTATGGATTTTTTGAACCACATTTTTCCACCCACTCTCTGATTCCTGGAAAAAGGTCTTTGAGGAGTGGAAAAACATACACCCATGGCAGAAAGGGTCTTTCCATATATCTCACACCTGGATAGTGTTTCTCAAACCTTTGAGCCAAACAAGGATGATCCGTCAAAGGGTGCACTGATGAATTAAGACTTAAATGGCTCCACAAATTAACAAAGTCACATCCAAGTGTGTCTTCTTATGGGTATGCCTGAACCTGCTGCTTTTGTAATCTCTTCAGCTGCATGTGCAATGAGCAGCATGGACGAATGAGATACAAACTCCAAGGTAGCTAACTGAGAGGCAACCTTGCCTTGTACCTCCTCAGAAACAGCTCCTGCCATGGTACCTGACAGCTCCTTGATCAGATCCCTTTGAAGCCTGGTGAAATGTGCCAGAAAATTCAAAGACAGTAAGGCAAAGATCAATGATGCATAAATCTGCTTGCCAAATCTATCCTCGTCCAGGACTCTCTGTTGGATGGATGGATAGAGGAACTTTCCTCAGCTAGTTCCTTTTTTGTGGATGCTGCTATGACCATGACATCTACTGCTAAACTTTTGCCCAAAATTGTTTATCTTTTGGAGGGGATAAAATTTTGTCTGGCTTCCTAGGGATAAGTTCAATGGAGTTGGGTGCCTTCCACACCCGCTGAGAAATGAACTGAACAAGTTCATCAGTGAGCGGAATCACCCAAGAGGTAGATGGGTGAGTGCCAAAAGCCTGCAGGTATACTGATTCCTCAGGGCTAGGGTTTTTGACTTCCAATCACGCCTCTGTTTCAATATTTCCAGGATGTCTCCAAAGGAGTCATCATTAGGGGTGATCTGGGGGACCCTTCCTCTTCATCAAAATCAGTATCTTTGGTGATGGATTCCTGCTGGGAATCTAAGTGTTTCCTCTTGCACTTTTTCTTCAGAGGTACCTCATCAGGGGGATGATCTGGTGAGGTATCAGAAGAAGACAGAACCTGTATCTGAATCGCCTGAGGTTTTAGCACTTGCTGGCTCAGTGGAGGAGCAGGCTGGATAACTGGACTCAAGGAAGGAATATGGTCCAAGGAAGAAGAGGTCAACTGAGTGGCTGAGGCAGCCAAGGCCCTCTCTATAGCCTTGCAGACTAAACTGGCAGAAGAGGGAAGGGAGCCCAGAACCGAGATACACTGTTGTCACTCCCTGCTCCAATGAGACTGCCTCTGAGACAGAAGCTGGTGCTGAACTAACCCCAGCCAAAGCCCCAAGGTGTAGGGATGGCTCAAAAAAAATTGGCGTCAACTCCTGCCCCTCAAAGCCAACTGGGCAGATACGGCCCTGGGATGTCTCCAGATCTGACAGAGCCGAAGAATTCAGAGCTTGAATTGGTGCCGAAGTAATGAAGACTGTTGGAACTGATACAGCTGATGCCAGACAGCTCAAAGCTGAAATCTCCAAGGCCTAAGAGGAGGTTGGAAGAGGACTAGTCAACATGGCAAAAGAACGCTTGGTACCTGAAAAGGTCAGAGCCACTGGGACACCTGAAATTCCTCTTACCCACAAAATTTCCACCACCAGTCTCTCCATGTCAGCCCCTGTGAGGCTTTTGGTGGAATGGACAGAGGATAAAGAGGGAGACTTGGGTCTTTGCAGAAAAATCTTAGATAATCCCCCAGCAAGGGGATCAATGGATATGGAATACTGAAATCTAGGCAGCTGCCAACTAGAAATACTTGGTGCTAAATCAGTTGGCACTGAAGTAGTGGTTGGAGCTTGAATCTGTGGAACCGAGCTAAAAATCTGAATCTACGCCGTACCTCTTGGTGTCAATGGCTTAAGAGCAGTAGAAGCTGTTGGTACCGACACTGCAGTATCAACAGCCATCAGAGACGCGGAACTTTTTGGCACCTAGGTTTTAACTTTTTTGAATGTTGCCACTGGAGAAGATGGCATAGACATGCTTTTTTCTTGGCCTTCCCAAAGGAAGAGGAAGAAGAGGAGGGTTACAAGATATCAGTTTTGCTTTTTCCAGCAGATATGGCCTTATTGAAGGCAGTCAGAATGAAACCTTTTAAAATAAGTTTATTTTTTCTCTCTACTAAAGCTCTGTGGCTAAAGCCATGACATATAGTGCAATCTTCTTGGAGGCGGTGTGGTCCGAAGCAGTAGATATACAATGCGTGCGAATCTGAAAAAGAAATTTTGTAGCCATACTGCTGCCATTTCTTAAAGCTGGAGGGGCCTTTAGGTTTTTCAGCCATAATAAATAAGAAGTTTACACTCGCACCACACACATGCGCGTGTGCGTGCACACACACACACACACACACACACACACACACACATGACAGATGATTTAACAGAGAAAAAATAGTCAAGATATTTTTTTAAAGAACTGTAAGAAAAGGGATAGAGTACACTGAAGTGTACGGAAAATTAGTTATCTACCAACGATGGTAGGAAAGAGTTACACAAAGTGTACGGAAGGAGGGGATATTACCAACAATGGTAATTATGAGCTACACAACTAAGAAGAAAAGGGGTAGGGGAAATAGAGAAATAGATGTAGTGTTGAAGAGAAGGCGAAATAATAATAAACAATTTCACTTAGCTCGAGAGCAAAGGAGAAAGTGTCTGTCCAGGAAAGCGGCAAACGAGATCTGAGGTAACTAGGAGAGATGCATTGTGGGTAGGGTTAAAGCATGAGAGTTTTTGGCCTTCATGTAGAAATGGCTGAGACTATTCCGATTCTCGGAACCGAACCCACTGGTCAAGGATAAAATGAAGACTGACAACTTCAGATCAAATGCTTTACAACAAAAGGCAAAACTCTTGCAGTATCAAGAAGTCTTGGAAATAAATTCACAAACCCTGAGAAATGTTCCCAAATACGAACAACAGAAAAACTTTAAAAATTTTACAAATATTTTGTTAAACTCGGGAGAACCTTGGCAAACTTAGAACAGCTTTTGCAGTATCAGAGGAGGTTAGCAGATATCAGGATACTGTTGAAACCTAAGAGCAGGACAATAACAAATACATGGTGTTTCTTTAACAAGTGCAGTTTGAAGAAAACAGTGATAAATTCAAACAAGTCAATAAATCCAGCAGTGAATTGTTAAATAGCACTGAGATAATTACAGCAAGTGCAAAAATATCAGCTTTGTAAGTTAACAGATGGCTTTAGAATTCACCTCAGAAGAATGCCATTATTTTCTAAAACAGAATCCATTCCAGTAATTATATTTTATTTCCAACATGTTCAAACTTGTTATGGTAATGCTTATATAATATAAAATGAATATGTTAATAACATGTTGATTCGTATATTTTCTATGTGCGTTTTGCCTCCATGTCTGCTCCAACATTCTCACAATGATTAAAATCAGTTATAGGCTGTAGCTGTGCATTATAATTCTGCTCTCAAATAACTATAATAACTCATCATTTATTTCTTCAGAGTTGCCTACTGAAGTGATTTAATTTTTATTAAATCAGTTTCATATTACAATAACACCTGTTACATACTGGCAAAGGTCTTTGATTCCAATGTACCCTAGATGTCATTATGTTAACATACATCATTTTATCAACAAAGGTTTATGATCTGACATTTTAAAAACCTGATTTTGGAAATATTTCAGCTTCACAATCAAATAGCTACTTATATTAGCAAAATAATCTAGCTGCCAGAACTGCAAACAGTTACGGATAAAAGTGTTCAGCTTTGCCTGCTTTTATAACTGGCTTATCTCATACATTGGCCATCTGTTTTCGTTTAGTTAACTGAATTTCAGTTCCAGCTACCCACTGGCTCACTTGGTCCTTAATTGATTTTTTTTAATCCTCAACCCATGGCTCCTGCAACGGAAAAGACTATTGTATTTACTGTATCATTTTAATAAAATAAATAAAAATAAAAAGAGTCTGCCAAAGATAAAATATCTGAAAGCTTAGGCATTTTAGAAAGTAACAAGTCTTTAAGCAGGGAAATCATAAGAAGTATCCCAGTCTTAATTTTCCATCAGCTGTACAGCATCACCAAGATAAAAATCAGCACAAAGGGAAATAGGAAAACAAGGGAATGTGTCTCACCAGTTCTGTCATAGATGAAAACAAAGGCAGGGATTCACAGATAAGCCTTGCATACCTGCACAGTGCTAATGCTAAGGACTTTCAGTCTGGTTTAAATAAGAAATATTTTGATCTAGACTATCTGGCTCCAAGAGATGCAGGTAACTTCCCTTGAAAACCATTTACTACTATTCACAATAGAGGATGTAGGTAAAGTAACAGTAACTGAGGAAGCCTGCTTCAGGACTACTTTATTTTCCTGTTTTAACATTTCAGATTAGATTCTGGCAAAATAAGCATACTCAAATGTCCTTCGTCAGGCAAAGACTGTGGGTAAAGAACCAGGGAGGAAGTAACACCAGCTGTACTGATCTGAATAAATCTGATACATGGCTATAGGCGAGTTGACAGACTTAACAAATAGCCTCAAAATCCACCAACTACAAATGCCTAAATGCAATGATTTTCTCTTTTTTGTTACAAACAAATTGGGTTGAATCACTGGCAACTTGTATTATAATGTTTAATTCTATAACGTGTGGAATGCTAAAATGGAGACAACTGCAAGAGGAACATCCATTTCCTTCAGATGAAGCAATCTTAAAATTGACTGCATTATCTAAGGGGCTGCTACTGAGGTTCTCCACAAGAAATATATATACATACAAATTCCACTTCAGAATATCAGCGTTTCATTGAAAATCAGAACTTTATTAAAATTATGTTGACTGGATGTCCTATATTCAAAATCTTGGAAGTGAAATACTCTCTTCTATTTGGTTCATAGGTAGGTACTAGCCTATCGGCCCTAGGGCCTACACAAGCCTAGCCATAATGATTCCCTGGCTATTGCTTCCCACAAATATTTACTTTCCTGGACCCCTGTCTAGCAGGGCTATTGATGTGATCCCCGGGGTGAATTTACTATCTCCCATCCAATTGTCAAAGTTTCTCTTGAAGAGGGCCATAGAGGCATTCTGCCTGACATGTATGGGCAGCCTATTCCAGAGTATGGGGAGTCTCTGGGTCAGAAACCTATCCCTCCAGCATGTTCTATTCATTGTGATGACAAGGTTAAAATCCCTGGAGCGTGTGGCTCAGAGGGACTGGGATTTCTTTAAGTGTAGTATGTCCAACGACTCTGGGTTTGACATGGCCTTGTATGTTAGGCAGAGATCGCCTCTGAGTAGGTGATATATAACAGAGTATAGCTGGAGTTTCTTTAGGTGGTCAGCATAAGGCATTTGCTTTAGGCTTGTGATATTTTTTGCGAGTTATTTCTGTGGCCTTTCTAGTTGTTGCAGATGTCTTGTGAGGTATATACCAAACGGGGCATTGTATTCTATAATGGGTCTAATGAGGGATGAGTACAGAGGGACAATGACCTCCTTTTTTATGGATGAAAAGTTCTTAGTGATGAGGTGTGCCACGTAGAAGGATTTCCTAACTGTTGTGGCTATGTGATTATCAAATGTGAGACCACTGTCCACCTGTGTCCCTAGGTCTCTTATCACACTTTCAGTATTTAGTGTACTGCCACCTATGTGGTAGTTCACAGATACGTGTTTTTTCCCAAAGGGGACAACTATACATTTTTTGGCATTTAGCTTGAGCCCATGGCTCTGGCACCAGGCATCTGTTTCTGTAAGGCCCTTTTGTAGTATATCCACATCATGTGGGGATTCAGTAATGACTCCCAGCTTGCAGTCATCTGCAAACTTTGTAAGCCAGAGTCTCTTAGTGTTGGCCTGTACTTCACAGAAGTAGATGCCAAACAAAAGTGGTCCCAGGACAGAACCCTGGGGTACACCACTTGTCACTTGTCTGGAGCTGGATTTAGAGTCAGCTACTTTTACAGCGTGTGTTCTGTCAGTAAGCCAGTTTGCAACCCATCGAGTGATGTTGGGATTAATGCCCAGCTTAGTAAATTAATCTGTGATTCCAGAGTGGAGGATAGTGTTGAAAGCCTTGGCAAGGTCCAAATAGGCTGTGTGAACCACCTTACCCTCGTCCACAGCTCTGGAGACTGATTCAAAGAGGTTGATCAGGTTCAGGAGGCAAGATCAGCACTTCACAAACCCAAACTGAGTGGGGTCCAGTGTTTGAAGGTTGCTAATGTCTTTGCTTATAAGTTCCATGATAATACAATCCATGGCCTTGGAGATCAGGCTTGTCAGACCGATGGAACGGTAGTTCCCAGGATCCAAAGTGGATCCCCCCTTGTGGAGTGGGATGACTGTAGCTGTGCACTACTCTGTGGGCACAAAGCCTGAGGTGAGGCTATGATTAAACATGACACATAGGTCAGGTGCCATTTCATTTTTGTAGTTCATGCAGTACACAGCCCAGGATGTCGTCTGGTCCCATGGATGCTGTATTCTTGGCTTTTGAGAGTGCAGTTTTTACCTGAGTGGCCGTGATTACTGGAATTTGGCATTCTTTCAGTATTAAGATGGGCCCTTTAGGGGGTGAGAGGGGAGTGAAGTTGGCACTGAATCTGCCATGATATTGGCAATATCCTTGGGATCAGTATATCTAGTGTGATTCTGCTGTAGCTCAGAGCACATCTGAGTATTGCCACTTAGATTCTTGACATAGCTATAGAATGCCTTGTGGTTGCCTTTGGAATCTTTGGCAATTTATTTTTCATAACTAGCTTTGGAAGATTTTATGAGGGATCTCAGCTTTCTACTGAGGCTGGTGAAGGAGTTTTTTGAATCCTAGGTTCTTCCTCTTTCCTGCACAGTTTCTTCCTTCTGTTGTACAGCTTGTTTATAGCAGGGAACCACCATAGTGGCTTCCTTTTTTAGAGGACAGCGTCTTGGTTCTATTTGGGATGGCTCGGTCCATGCACGAGTGAATGTGCTCGTATAGCATCTTAGTGTAGGATTCAGCAGTTGAACTTCCAGTTCCCATCTGCATGGGTGTCATGACGTTTGTTACTTCTGACTTGAGAAGCATGAAGTTGGCTTTGGAGAAGTTTTTTACAGAGGTTTCCTTAAAGGAGGTGGGGTGGGATGTGGATGTCAAGGGTGACCGCTGGTATGCAGCATCGATCTCTCATGTTGGTAATGACCAGGTCTAGAATACTGGTACCCCTGGTGGGACTATGAATTAGTTGCTTTAGGGCTTTGGAATTTATGAATTCCAAGAACAGTTGAGCAAAGGTGTTGGTACAGGAGTAGTTTTCCCAGTTAATGGCAGGGTAGCTGAAATCAGCCAGTATTAGGATGTTTGGTTTTATCTTAATATTTTCCAGTATGTTTAGAAAGGTGTAGTGCGAATCTTGGGGCATGGTGGGGGATCTGTAGCAAGCTACAATTTGTATTGCAGTCTTACCTAGTATTAGTTGCACCTGGAGAATTTCAGATGCATTGTGTTGGGCAACCAGCCTGGAGGTGTGAATATCCTTGGTGAATATGGACACTCCTTCACCTTTAGTGTTTCGGTCATGGTTCGGTGGCTGAAAAGTGTAACATGAGTTGTAGCCTGGTATTGCAGGGGTGCTCTCTGGAGCTTTGAACCATGTCTCAGTTACTGCACAGATATTGATGTTTTCCATTTTTAGGAGAGCCTCGAGAGAGTGCATCTTGAGGTTTAGACTTATAGCACTGAGTAGCATTACCTTCAGATTTTGCTTGCTTGTACCCATTATGGTGGTAGTTTTGACCTTTGAACCTTGCCTAAAAAAGGCACTATAGGGGTGGCAAGAGCCTTAGCCAGTAACCTGAATCCCAGGGGTGACAGGTGGAAACCATCTCCTGCAAAGCATCATGGTTTGTCGATCATGTCATCGTAGGCAGACAGATACTGGATCCCCTTTGAATGACACCAGAAGCTTGGACAATTATTGAGGTCAATCATTTTGTCCTTATACTGTGGTATCATTCTGGCGATGGCAGGATGCTACTCAGGGCTAGGGTCATACCTGCCTGGGCTACAGAATCTCAGAGCTTTTCGATGTCTCTTTTCATGTAGTCCAGGGAGGTATGTCTCAAGTCATTTACACCAACATGGACAATGACAGAGTCATATTTATACCTGTTGTGGAGTGACTTGAGTGCATGCATTATGTGTTGGATCCTGGCACCCGACAGGCAACTAACTGTAATTTTCTCCTTGTTCAGCCTGGTGAGTGGGACATCAGTGTGCCTGACTATAGAGTCACCTATAACTAAAGTGTTGGGTACGTTGGTTTACCTTACTGGCTGCTGTTGGGTGGCACACTGATGTTGTGAGCTATGTAACACTTGGTTGTGTTTGGGGGTGGGGTTTGTTTGCGTTTCAGCTTCAGAGGTCCATGTTGCTTGGGCAGGCTAATGTTAAGAGCCTCTGCATATGGGGTTTTGTGTTGCTATGTGGTGGTGTGGGTTTTGAAGGACTGTGTGTTGTTGGAGGTGTTGTGTGGGTGTTAACCTTCTCCTCTTGACTGTCTAGCACAGTCTTGGCTAGAGAAAGCTTTGCTTCCAGTTTGGCTATGTAAGTGCATCTCTTGCAGGTTGTAGTGTTTGGTGGTAGGAGGACAGGGTTATCTGTGTGCATGAGGTAATTGCTGCATTGCCCAGTATGCCCAGATTCACCAGGGGGACAGGAGAAATCACCAGAAGTTGACCCTTGGACATGCCTGGTTAGGTGCTTTATTTTGTAGGACAAGAGCTGCTTTCCCTTACATTTTGGCAAGGTACTTGCAATTGTAGGCTATCTAGTGCCTATAACTATTTTCTCCTTATTACCAAGGGGAGGTGAGTGCTTGTAACAAAATAAGGCTTCCTAGTGCTTTTTAGCGAGTTTTAGAGCAAGTGCTAGTCACAGGCATTCAGATTTTAGTGATACTGCTGATAAACCAGCTAGTTCTAAGGGAAAATTTGAAGAGCAGACTTTCTGGCACCGGGAATAGTTTAACCTCAGCCCGCAATGCGTATTTATGCCAGAAAGTTGAAAGGGATATAAACCAGCCCAAAATGGCCAATAAAATTGCAATTTCAGAGCTAGAAACAACTCCTCTAGTGTTAGACAGGCAGTACAATGCTCCTACTCTCACTGGTAAGCAGTAGGGCTTCCCTCTAGCATGGCAAGGTCTGGATAGCTCTGAACACTGTCTGAAACTAAAGTCCAGAAACCATAAAAGCCTGGAAACTGGACTATTCTAGTTAGAAAACTTGGTAAAAGTTTGGTAAAGGAACTGTATTAAATTATTAGTTACCAGTCAGTATGCAAGCTAAAGGTAGAACCAGAAGGAAATGTAGTGAAGTTTTATATAAATAGCACAGACGCCATGACAAAGCAGTCTGTATAACATGAAAAATATGCCTCTAAAGCATTTCACTTAAGTTGCACTTTGGGCTGAAAGAAGCTAAACATAGTTGTTCATATTTGTGTAGCATTTCCATGGCCATGGGTGAGTCTAGATACAAGGCGGTCAGGCACAATCCATCCCACATCTGGCTACACACGATGGTGTGAGGAGAAAGCTGTTAATGTAAGATACTGTGGAATGGGATTATGTGCCAGAGTGGGTAGGCTGTAAAGGAATATATATATATATATATATATATATATATATATATGTGTGTGTGTATATATATATATATATATATATATATATATATATATATATATACATATATATATATATATATATATGTGTGTGTGTGTGTGTGTGTGTGTGTGTGTGTGTGTATATATATATATATATATATATATATATATATATATTTATATATATATATATATATATATATATATATATATATATATGGTTCTACCTGACATGGTCGACAGCTCATATGACTGAAAGCTCACATGGTCGACAGTTCATTTGATCGACATGAATTTTAGGTGGGGGGCTTCGCCCCCCACACCCCCCCTAACTATATATATCAACTCCAAGGTCGCCCAACATTGGGGAGGGGGGCAAATTCATGTCGATCAAATGAACTGTTGACCATGTGAGCTTTCAGTCATATGAGCTGTCGATCATGTCAGGTAGAACCATATATATATATATACAGAGAGAGACAGAGAGAGAGAGGCATATATACAATAATACGTGGAGGGCAGGCTGAGGCTCTGCATAGCAGTAACTGCAGCTACTAACAAGATTCTTACAACAGAGACACTGTGGTTATAAACTTGTGCATGCTGCATCATACTATATACACTCACTGAATTATATATTATGCCCAGGTTTACAGCAACCAGAATAGACACCTGAGGGAGGTAATCTCTAGAAAAGTTCACTAGCCAGGAGAATAAATTGATACTGCAGATCCGCAGCACATATGGCACATCTCTGGACAAAGGTAATGCAGACAAGCACTACTGAGACCATATTTGGCAAGCACTGGTGAGAAAAATGAATACTGTGGTCCAGAGCTGCACTTTGCTCACATAATGCCAGGTGGTCTTCCTCAATCTGGCATTTCTCAGATCTGCTCTCTGAGCTGAAGAGCACAGAAATAAAAAAAGAAAAGCTCCCCAGTCTGGCATGCTACTAGAGTGGATCAGGGTCTATTCTTCCTGATCTGTGCTCCTCATCTCTCAGACTGAACAAAAATAAGTCTTCTACATTACACTGTAGCTGTTTGCTAGAAATACACATGTACATTGTAGCAAATGGTTTACTAGTTACAGTCACATTACTACTTACTAAGAACTTCAGCACTTCAACACTAACAGCAATTACATTGTAAGTATTCATTTCCGAATGTAGCTACTGTAATAAGCCCCACTGGTTACAGGCAATCGTACTCCCTAACACTTTGTGTTGGAGGTGACTGCTCCTTTTACCTCAATTCAGCTATGTTTCTGTGGTAGATGACCATAAAAGTTCCTAATAAATGTTATGGACAGATGGTTACCGATATGATACTCCATGCAAAAGAAAAGACACTCGACATCATAGCAGACAGGTCCTTCACAGGGGGTATATCAGCAACACAGAAACTGCTGAAATAAGTCAATGAGCTTTTGATGTCATATGCTAGAAGGATCTTCACACAAGAAGTTGATCTGGATGTGGGAGAAGGCCAGAGAACAGCCACTTGTATGTCTGTAAGGAAAACATCAGGTAAACAACTTTTGTTAAAGTGAATTGTAACAGATAGCACTGCTTGACTGAAGAGAGTAAATGGCCATGTCCCATTTGCACATCTGCCCTTCCAATCACCTTTGGCCTGCAACTACAACAATGTGTTCAAGAAATTATGTCATCCAGTATTTTATACAACACTGTTTCCATCTGAAATAATATGCATGCCATAGGGGGATATGCAGGCATATGCATGTAGACTGGTAATGGTGTCATGTGTGTCCACAGGTTTCATTGATGGAATGTTCAGCAAAACAGGACCAGAGCTGCAACTTACTGTGACCACATTTGCCTTAGTGTGGCTGTGTTGTTTCACCTTCCTCTCTGACTCTCTACGCTGCCCTTTTAATGCAACTGCAACTTGTATGGCAGGTTCTGCCATGATGTTTTACTGATGCTACATTTGTTGATACAACACCATGTTGTACAGCATGGCACAGACAACAAATACTATGCTGCATATGATAGACTATATAGCAATGCCCTCCAGAGGAGTCTCAGCACCAGAATATTCCATTTATTTGTACAAACACTTGCTCCACTATGTTTCAGGTTTCAGAATAGACTGTATTACAGAGCATTTCCTGCATGGTGTGAGGGTAGCTTCACAGGGACATCAACCATGATTCGAAGGCATATCTGGCAACACCTGCAGCACATATACCATATTTGACCTGCTCCCAGCATGCTTGGTATTTCTATTTATAAGCTTGTCTGTCCAGAATGTCTGCACAGTACAGACAGTTTGACCTTATAGGAAGCCCTCTTGCAGAAACTGCTGGTATGGGACAGAGTTGTACCACATGTGTGATTCATGTGCAGTCCTTTTGTGGTAGACAGAAACATTCAGATTAATGCCCTGGACAATCTAGAATGCCTAACAGTTCACAGAGTAGAAGCCCTACCTCTGGTCATCAAGTCCAGATGGGAGCTTAACAGCAATAGGTGTAAAAGCTATGATGCCAAAGGTCTCAGGGAAATGGGCTATTTCATAGAAGTCTTGCATGGGAGTGTCCTCTGGTGATTTGGGGAACCAGATATGTTTCTTCACATGTGGTAGCTCAATGTTCAGGAACTGGTTTAGAATTTGTGAGGCTAATGCCTGCAGTATTTCTATCATATCCCCCTTAGGTCATGAGAAGGTCCCTATAGCTAAGATGGCTAAAGCTATACATAGCTTTGTGTCCACAAAAATAGGCAAATCTCACATCCCTCTCAGTTCTGCTTGTGGGAGTTACAGTTCAACTAGGTTCCTCACAACATCCCTAACTACTCAGAATTGGTTCATGATCTGTTGCTCTACCAGATGATGCTAAGACATGTCCAGCCTGTTTCTCTACACTGATTCAAACAGTCATGTCATGCAACATTCTGAACACTGGTTTTGATGGTAGATGTCAACACATACTGCTGCACTGCTGTTACTGCAGCTCCTAGCACAGCAACTATGTACACCACAAATCTTGGGATTCAAAACAGGTAATCAGCTGCACTGCATCATGTTTTTATACATCTCTGAAACCCTCTGCCATTTGAGTTCCTACATTACCATATTCCATGTAGCTCATTTGCATGAAGCTCCCCATTTACATGTCATCTTGTATTCATCTGGAAGCACTGCATATTGCGTCATTTTGGCCATTACATAGTTGTACAATCCAATGGTTAGATCACCCATGCAATGCACATGGTTGCTTTCTATTATATTTTGCACTGCATACTGCTGGCCATCTGTGACTCTCAGGAAGACTGAGTCAATTCCAGCAGAGAGTGCAAGCAGTTAGTATCATTCTCCTGAAAGACTTTTCACTGATATATACATTTCAGAATATCTTCTCAGTATGCATACTAAGAAAAATATACTGAAAATCTCTGATGACTACCACAATATTACTAAACGTGGTCATGAGATGGGAAATCAGAAAAAAGGTAACAGTTTAACTTATTAATACCGCTACAAGGATATTAAGGACAATTAATTTAGTCTAATCCAAAAATGACTGTGACCAAAATCCAAATTCTCTGTAATTAGATACAAAATACATCTCTTGAACACAAGCACATATACCTACAAAATACTTCTCAAAGAAGATCATCTAGAGAACTCTAACTACAAAAGTAGAATAGAATCTTGACTAAGGAAAGTTTTTTTTCCCTACAGGTGTAAAATCATAAATTTCAATAAAACTTGATAAATAAGTTAGGGGAAAAATGAAAACAAATAGAGATTCCAATGGAAAGAAGACCCTGTGTGATCTAAATTATTAGGTAATGAAGGCATAGGTTAGTAAAATGACTAAGGAGATGTACTTCATAATGCATATATAGCAAATACCCATTCAGGAGTGAGCCCAAATCAGGTCTCACTTACTGGGATACGATGAAAGTAGAATGAGCAGAGATTCAAATCTGAGCATCTAGAAATGCACAGGAATGAAAGCCATTGTACCAACCAGTTTATAAAGGCACACTTTTCATTACATGAGTCACTGTTTTAATTTTGTTTCTGCTTCAAAGAAACAATGGAAAGTACAGTTGTGTAAGTAAATTTACCATAACAATAGATGTTTGAATGATCACTGCTGCTGTAGTCTAAGTTATATTGATTACATCTTGTACAGGATATAAGAGCCAGACAGCTTCCAAAGCTTCAGGGCACCTTCCATGCATCCAAACTATTCCGCAGCTTGAGATGAGTTGACTAAAAAGACATATTTGGTTGCCAAGCCCTTTAGAGCTTTCATGCCAACTGAGAAAGTGAGGCTAAGCCCTGACAGGATAATAATAGTTAAAGAAAAAAGTATATGTCCAGACCCTGGCATAAAACACATAAAAAAACAGTGCTAGATGGAGGGAAGGAACAGCTACTGCAAAAGTGATCATTTGAACATCTACTGTTATGCTAAGTTTACTTACAGAACTGTACTATGTTCTCCATACTGATCGCTGCTTTAGTAGCCTAAGCTATATGGGTAGATTACCATAGCTTTGAATAAATAGAAGGAGAAGGCCCTTGCAGAATAGTCCTACAAAAGCCTGTCCTAGACCCAGAAAAGGAATCTAGTTTGTAGTTCTTTATAAAAATATGCAGAAAGGACCACGTTACTGTTTCTAGAATACTTCTATAGTCCAACCCTTTCCAAAAAGCCATAGATGAAACCAAGACACTGGTAGAGTGAGCCTTGTGACCCTGCCTGTAAGTTTTGTTGTGGTGTGAATAACAAAAGTAATAGCCTGAGACAAACATTTGGAAACAGTCTGCTTTGATACAGGTTGTCTCTTTTTCTTACCTTCATGAAAAATAAACTGATCAGAAGTTCTGACATATTTTGTTCCATCAAGATAGTACCTGAGTTGTCTGTGGATATTTAAGGTAAGAAATATCCTTTTTCTCTCATTTGTGGGCACAGGAAAAACACAAGGAGATGGATAGGCTGGATTAAATTAAACTCAGATGCCACTTTAGGCATAAAAGTAGGATTAATTCACAAAGAAACCCTATCTCTATGGAAGATGATATGCTTGACCCAACATAACATCTTCCAACTCAGACAATCTCTTGCAGGAGTCAAAGCAATCAGGAAAATAGTTTTCCATGTAATGAACTTCAAGTCAGGCAGATGAGCAGGTATGAATGTAACGTGTTAACTTTTCTAACACAAAGTTAAGATTCTCAAAGTTTTCTTTGAGGTCTCTTATGTAGTACCCCATTTGATAGCATTTTGACATGAGAATGCGTTGTGTTAGTTTCTCTAACACAGAACTAAAATCCTAAAGAGGAGCCACTTGCTTTCTGGGAGTCTTCTTATGTAGCACCCCTTTCAAAAATAATTTTACATGAGATTGTACTGAAAAACAGGAATCCATGGGCAGACATTCTGAAATGGCCAAAAAATGAACCTGGATAGAAGAGTAACACACAAAAACCATAAAATTAGAAAAACTGTAGACCTGAACGGGTGCTGGTTGCTTTGTTGGAACCCGCTAGAAAACCTTTTCCATTTGCTAACACATAATTATCCTGTAGCAGGCTTTTCATGATTTACCTGCTGCACGTCTTCAAAAAAGAGGTCCCTAAAAGGTATTAAGACACTAACATCCAGACAGTTATTTGTATTTGTTTGGGGACAGGCTGTATCAAACACCCCTGATCATGTGCGAGTAAAAACCATTCTGTGTGGAAGTTTGTGGTAATTGCCCTGGCCATTTCCAAAAGGACGGACAACTATTGTTGCCTGGGACAGAAAGGACACCACAATGATGTATGCAGAGTCCTTCTGAATCTTCAGAAGTACACTGCGTATCAGTGGAAAGGGTAGAAAAGAATAAATGAACATTCCTGTCAAAGGAAAAGAAAAGAAAATACATCTATCTTCCAGGTCTTGTTGTTTAGAGAAGAGGCAGAAAAGATCTACCTGAGGAATTCCCCACAGATGGTTCAAATCTTGGAAGATCCCCTAAGCCAGTTTCTATTACTGAGGTCTGCCTTTATCCTGCTCAGCTTGTCTGCCACACAGTTTTGCTCTGACAGAATGTAAGAGGCCTGTAGAGTGAGATTGCACTGTAAAACTATATCCCATGCTAACATGACTAGTTTGCAAAGGGGGTAAGATCTAGTTCTCCCTTGCCTGTTTATGTACAACATCACTATGGTACTGCCTGTAACTACTTGATGAGGACCTGGGGAATACAGATTATTCAGAGTTGAGGAGTAAGGCAGAGAACTGATAATGTGATCCAAACACACAAGACCTTGAAAAATACCTGAAATCTGGAACAAAAGGAATATGATGATATGCATCTTTTAAATATAAAGTTACTAATTAAAGAAAACAAATGAGGAAGAAAGGTTAACAGGTTATGAAGTGAAAGCATTTTGAACTTGGATACTCTCACACAATAATTTAAGAAAGAAAAGGCCAGAACTAATCTTCAGGAATTCTCTTTCTTTGGCACTAAAAGCATTCTTGAATAAAATCCATTCCCCAGCTGGGAAGGAGGAGCAGCTTCTATTACCCTATGAGACAATACATGATATAGGACTTGAAGGAGGAGAAGAGTTTGGTCTGGTGAGCAAGGAAGAATACCCAGAAAAAGGAAGAATTTCCTCCTACTGCCATTTGTAACCTAGATGGATCACATTCAGGACGTATTTGCCTAAAACAATCTGTTGACAGAGACAGAAATGGAGATTCAGACTTTGTGTAAAGAGTAAGGGGCTGCCAGGGTGGGGTTAGGGGACAGTCCTTATATAGTCATTCTGACTTATTTGACTGTCCTTTGTTTGGGGGGGGGGGGTCCTGCTTTCTTCTAGAACATCCCGTGCCAGTTTTAACTTCTGCTTACCATTATATTGTTGAGATTATCTTGTTTCTTCCCAAAATTGGATGATGGAGCAAAAACTCCCTTGAAGAATTTAAATAAAGAGGGCTGACAAATCTGAAAAAATCCCTGAATAAGCTTACTTCTCTCATCACACTTTTAACAACCTCTGTAGAAGAGGATCCAAAAGCTGAATCGCTATCCAAAGGAAAATTCAAAATTTCATTTATGACATTTTCTGGGAGGTTCTGAGAACATAGCCAGGCAAACCTCCCCAAAACAGTATTATGGAAACAGCCCTGGAAGAAGTATCTATAGAATCATTAACACACTGCAAACAGTGACCTGAGAAATAGAAGAAACTAGACAACATAAAGCTGATTTTTCCTTATAAGCGGAAAATACAGACAAAACATTCATCATACTTTCACAATTAGTATAAAATTTAACATATAAGCCTGACAATTCAGAATTCTAAAACTCTGAGTCACAGAAATATACACTTTTTCTCAAACCTGTCAATAGCTGTGCTATCCTTTTCTGAAGGAGAATGATTAGAATTAACAAAGTACGTGGCAGCAGCCAGATTAACCAAAGCTGTAGTTGAAGGGTCAGGTCTGAGATTAGTATATAAAAACTTGAGAGACTAAGGAACTTTGTACATTCTATCTATTTTCTTAGAGTCAGCAGGTCAGCTGTGGAGAAACCACAGACTGTGACAAACACATCCTCCAATGCTGGCAAGAGTTCTAGAAATTTCAAATGTAACAATTCATAGCATTTTCTAAGGGACTGAGAAATCATAATGTTCTCCAACTGAAAACCCTGGTTTATCCTGGAAACTGACTCACAGAAAGTAAATCTCTCACAGGGAGATTCAGACAACATACTCTCCTTGGAATCTGAATCAGAAACCTGAGGAGAAAAAACTGCACCTGCTGAGGAAAGTGCAGTTGTGTAAGTTAAACTTACCATAACAGTAGTTCCTTGAATGATCACTGCTAGAGCAGCCTTATCTATATGGGTTATATCCTACCAAGGATATAACTGCCAGCCAACTTCCAAAGCTTCAGAGCAATTTTCCATGCACCTAAGCTGTAAAACAGTTAGAGCTGAGTTGACTAAAATGCAACACTGGGTGAAAAGCCATACAGAGCTTTATTGCCAGCAGAAAGAGGGAGTCTGAGTACTGAAAGAACAATACTAGGAACAAGAAAAAATAAATGTCCTCATCCTGGCATAAAAAACACACCAAAAAACAAGAATGATGGGAGGGTGCAGCTACTGCAGCAGTGATCTTCAAACATCTACTGTTTTGGTAAGTTCAACTTTCAAAACTGTACTATGTTCATTATATTGATCACTCCTGTTGTAGCCTTAGCTATATCAGTATATTACCATGACTAACTATATTTCTGAGATGGAAGATGACGAGTCCATGAACCCCTGGAGAATGGTCCTAGTAAAGCTTGATCTGGACCTAGGGAAGGAATCAAACTTATAGAGCTTTGTAAAAGTATGTACAGAGGACCAAGTTGCAGCTTCTAGAAAATTTCTAATCTCCAACCCTTTCCAAAAAGCCATAAATGAAGCCAAGGCACTGAAAGAAAGGGCCTTGACCCTGCCTGGAATAGATTTGTTATGGTGAGTATAACAAAAGGGGATAGCCTTAGACCACCATTTTTAAATAATCTTTTTTGACCCAGGTTGCCCCTTCTTTTTACCTTCACAAGAAATAAACAATTAATCCAAAGATCTCTGAGATTTAGTCCTGTCAAGTTAGTACATTAGTTGTTCGTGGATATCTGAGGTATGGAGTATTCTTTCTCCCTCATTTTTAGAGTCAGTAAAGAAAATTGGGAGATGGATAGTTTGGCTTAAAGTAAACTTGGATACCACTTTAGGCATAACATAAAGATTAGTTCTGAAAGAAACCCTGCCCCTATGGAAAATGAGGTAGGGGTGACTCACCATAAGAGCTTGCAACTCAGATACCCTTCTCGCAGAGGCCAGAGCAATCAGTAAAACTTGTTTTTCCATGTTAAAAATCTGAAGCAAGCAAGATTAGCTGGTTCAAATGGAGCAAGTGTTAGCTTCTCTAACACAAAATTAAGATCTCAAGGATGGGCCACTGGTTTACCTGGCAGCTTCTTATGCCAAACCCCTTTCAAAACTTTTTAACATGAGACTGCATAGAAAGAGGAGGATCTATGGGCAGACATGCTGAAATGGCTGATAAATGAACATTTACGGAGGAATAAGAAAGGTCATAGGATAGTAACTAAATGAACCTTGATAATGGAATAAGAAATGTTATAAGATAGCAACACACACATATATTGTAAAACCAGAGAAGAACTAGCCTTGAATGAGTGCTGGTTGTGTTGTTGATACCAACTGGCAAACATTTTCCATTTAATAATATATGATATTCTAATACTAGGGTTTACTGCTTTCATTAGACCCTGCTGCACATCCTATGTAAACAGGTGTCTAAGAGAAATTAAACCCTTATCAACCAGGCAGTCAATTGAAAATGACTGATGTCTGACAGTATCAAACACTCCTGTTCCTGTGTAAGTAGATCCAATCTGTGAGGAAGCTTGTAGTAATTGCCCCTGGCCATTTCTGAAAGAAAGGAGAACCACAGTCACCTAGGCCAGAAGAGAGTCACCACAATGATCTTTGGGGATTCCTTCTGAATCTTCAGAAGTACCCCAGATATTAGAGGAAAGGGTGGAAAGACATACAGGAACATTCCTGTCTAAAGAAAAGAAAAGGCATCTGTCTTCCAGGCCTTCTTGCAAAGAGTCCTGGAACAGAATCTTGCCAGTTAATTGTTCAAAGAGATGGCATAAAGGTCTACTTGAGGAACTCCCCATTTATGGAGTAAATGTTGGAAGACCCCCACTAATTTAGTTTCCATTCATGAGGGTCTGCCCTAGTCCTGCTCAGGATGTCTGCCACACAGTTTTGTCTGACAGAATGTAGGATGCCTGCAGAGTTAGATCATGCTGTAAAGCTATACCCCAAGCCAACATGGGGTAGTCTGCAGTAATACTACCCGGTTCCCATTTCCTTGTTGTGCCACATGACTGTTATTATCTGAAACCACTTTGAAGATGTCCCAGGGACCAAAGATGATTTAGAGAGCTGAGTGTCTTGATCAGGGCAAGCATCTCCTATATATTTATGTGCTTATGTCTACCATTTGTCCCACACTTCTGGCACTTTTATCCCTCCTGAAACTACTCCACAAGCAAAGTCCTGAGTGTCTGTGGTGACTGACTGCTTTGCAGCAGGGAGAAGGGGAGACCTGGATTTTAGGGTATCTGTTGTCTCCACGAAAAAATTTCTTTTCTGACATATCCCAGCACTGGGATTTGAAAAGATAAACAGTGTTGATGCTGGGACCAAAGAGATTTCAGACACCACTGTATCTTTCTCATGTGAAGTCTTGCCAGGGTTATAATGAGAATCACAGATGCTATCAGACCCAAAGTTCTGAAGTATTCTCTTGCTGTGACCAAAGTCTGAGTGGAAAAAAACTCAGAAATAGATCTAAATAAAGATCTACTTTTCCTGTGGAAGAAAACATTCTGAACTGAGGTGTCTTGTTGACATTCCAGCAACACAATCCTGTGTGAGGTAGTCAAGAAAGACTTTTGAATGTTCTCTTGGAATACCAGCCTGTGTGAGATATCTCTCATACAAGAGAGATATTCCTAACTCTTGGAAAGACTCTAAAAACATAAGCAAGTCATCTAAATATGAAAAAATGTGAATCCCCTGTAGCCTCAATGAGCTACAACTGGAGCTAATCACATTGAGAACACTCTTGGTGCAGTGGATAGTTCAAATGGTAAGGCAGAGAACTGATAACATAACCTTAAGAAATGTCTGAAGTCTGGATAATTAGGGATGTGATGATCTAGTGTTACTAGATTACTTGAAATAGAAAGATGAGATAACAGTTTGTGAAGTGATGCCATTTGGGCACTATAATAAACAGGTTTAGGAAAGAAAGATCCAGAACTGGTCTCCAAGCATTTTCTTTCTTCAGCACTATGAACATCATTGAATAAAACTTTCCCCACCTGGGAAGGAGGATCTGTTTTTATCACTCCTTGGGACAGCAAGTGATAAAGAACATGTGAAAACAAAACAGTTTCATGTAGATGATGAGTAATGACCTCCTGGAACAGAGGAATATCCTCCCACTGCCATCTTTAACCTTGATGAATAATTTTCAGAACCATTTGTCTAAAACAATATGTTGCTAAAGGGAACACCAGAGATTTAGACTTTGTGGAAGAAAAGAGGGGCCAGGGTGGGAGGGGGTCACAAGGTCTCTTGAACAGATATTTAGACTTGTTTGACTGTCCTTAGATTTGGAAGGTTCAAGAATTATTTTTGGAAGTCCCTTGTCATTTTTTCTTAAACGTCTGTCTACCTGAATTTTGTTAGGACTGTTTATTCTGTTTTTTGCCAAAACTCGGTGAGGAGATAGAATATCCTTTGGACAATTTGGAAAAGGAAGACTGAAAAAATCGTATAGATTCCCTAGATCAGCTTGCCCCTTTCATGTGCAGCAGATGGGTCAAACCCTAAATCTCTATCTGAGGGATAATTTAAGATCTAGTTTTTAACGTCATCTGGGAGGTTTTGAAAATGCAGTCATGCAAGCCTCCTTAAATCAGTACAGTGGCCATAGCCCTAGAAGAAGTAGTGACCTGTGCAAAAGAACGAACTATGTTATTTAGAGCAGATTTCCCCCCACAAGAAGAAACTGCAGATAAAACATTCCTCCGACTTTCACAATTTGCCAGAACAAACTTTAACATATGATCCTGAAAACCAAAGTTGCGTAGTATATGCACTTTTTTCCCATACTTATCAATAATTTTCCCATCTTAGTAGAAAGAGTAGGATTGTAATTAATTGTTTAGCAGGAGTGGGATCACCTAAAGCTACAGTTGTTGGGTCAACTTTGGAAATAGTGTATAAAAATTTCAAGACTGTGGAACTTTATGTATGCAGCAGTAGGCTTAACTAAAATAGCTGTGAGGTGAAGTTTGGGAAACGTGTATAAACACTGAGGAATTCATAGATCCTATCTGCCTTTTTAGGAACAGCTGACTATCAGGAAAACTGCAGGCAGTAATACACATATCCTCTAAAGCAGGAATGGGTGTGGGATCCGAAAAATCCTTCTGTAACAACTCGTAGTATTTTCTTAGGGACTCTGGAACCATAGTGTTATTCAACTGAAAACAATGGCATATTACAGCAATGGTCTCAGAGAAAGAGACAATCCCACAAAAAGAATCAGACACTGAGCACTCCTTTGAGTCTGAATCAGAAATCTGAGGAAAACAACCTGTATCCATCCCTGCATATCCCTTTTCAGATTCAGAATCTTGAATCTCTTAATCTGTTCAGGAAAAGGGTTCCTCTTTTTTTTAGCAGAGAGTACTTTACAAGAAGGATCAATAGCCTGAATTAAACCCTGAGCTAGACCCAGTAAACTACTCCTAGTCAAAGAAATGTGAGGAGGAAAAGATATGATTGGTTTTCTGTTTCTTTTTCACAGGAAAAATTGAACCACCCATATTATTAATGGCAACACCTGCTTCCCCAGGGATGGGTACAGCATTCTGACACAACAGGAAAGCCTTCCCTTTTCCCTCTCCCAGGACCAACAATAGTAGCTATCCTTTGCCCACAGAAGGGACCCCTACAGCCTCAGAGGAAGTGATTAATGTCATGTCCAGTCCACAGTGGCTGTAGGTGCTACACCAGAGGGATCCAGAGTAAAAGACAAGTGGTCTGAGGTACAGCAAATGGCCACAGCAAAGTCACCCAACTGTATCTGAGGCAAACTTATAGCCTGCTGTGGTAGCATAGGCTGTTTGTTTATTTTTTTTTTCTTTTTTGTGACTTAAAGGACTGACCAGGGGTCCAGTTGTCTGTTCCATGATCAAGCTGAAAATGGTGCATCTTTCTCTGGGAGGCAAGCAGTAATTGCTGGTAAACACTACTAGCCTACAAAAGTTACCTTTTTAACAGAAAAAACACAGTAAAGCACACTTTAAAACTTTATGCCAGCTCCACCAAAACCCCACAATTTGTCCACAGAAAAAAATGTTTTCAGTTACTTTACATTACTTTTAAATTGACAGAAAAAAGTAGTGCTATGTTTAAAAAATATGTTACAGTCTTTAAACACTCCCTTAAAATGCAATACTCCTAGCTTTAAACCTGAAGAAGAAAGTGATAAAGCATCAACAAAATTAAAAAATGGAAGTCTTTTTCCCCCAAGAGGAAATTTACCTGGCAAGCAAAGGAAAGCACAAGCTAACTTTTGATCCTTGAAGCCTCAGAGTGTACTCTGCAGTGGCAGTAAAGCTCTGAAGGGCTTCACACAAACATATCTTTTAGTCAGCTCAGCTTGAGCTGCTTGACACTTTGGAAGCATGGAAGGTGCCCTGAAGCTTTGGAAGCTGCCTGCCTGTTATATTCTTGGCAGGATAGAACCCATAAAATAATGTTATAGCAGCAGTGATCAGTATGATGAAAGTACAGTTGTGTACACTTACCATAAATGTAGATGTTCGAATGTATTCACTGTTGCAGTCATTACATTTGGGTAATCCTGCTGGCAGGTTGCCCTCAGTCGGCCTGAATTCCAAAGTCCTGGGTCCTGCATCAGCTGCTGTCACCCCTTCCCTGACGTCAGGTCGTCAGGGGTATAAAAGATGCAGCCGACGCCATTTTCTTTAGTTTTTCTTGCCCAGATGTCAGGTGTCCCCAAAAGGGTAGTCAAAATTTATATACATATAAATACATGCACTAATATAAACTTTACCTTCATCTACAAGCAAATACACCACATAGGTTGTATAAATCAGAGAAGGAAAGATAGGTTCCATCAGAAGAAAGGGGGATGGCGGGTGGGTAACCTGGACTGCAACAGTGAATACACTCAAACATCTACATTTATAGTAAGTATACACAACTGTACTATGTTCTTTGTGTTTCACTGTTGCAGCCATTACATTTGGGTAGAGTCCCAAAGCTATGGATGGGAGGCTGGAGCTAAACAGCATTAGGAGCGGTTATGAGGCTCTGCAGAACTGCAGTGGCAAAGCCTGCCCTGGATTTAGAGTAGAGTGGCAGATGATAGTGCTTTGTAAAGGTGTGCACTAAACTCCAAGTAGCAGCCTCTAAAATGTCCTTGGTTGGTACTCCCCTGAGAAAGGCTGCTGAAGTGGCTGCAGCTCTGGTTGAATGTGGCCTAATGTCCTTAGGCACTGGCTTGCCATGGTGTAAGAAGCAGAAACGAATGCAGTGGCCTATCCACTTTGAAATAGTCTGCTTTGAGATAGCCTTTCCTTGTGATCCTGCAGCATATGCCACTAGTAATTGTTCTGTCTTTCTGAAAACTTTGGTTCTGTCCAAGTAGAATCTAAGCTGTCTGTGTATGTCCAAAGAATGCAGAATTCTCTCCCCCTTGTTCTGTGGATTTGGATAAAACGTTGGCAAATGAATAGTTTGGTTAAGAGCCACACTGGACAACACCTTAGGCATAAATGTTGGGTTTGTCCTCAGAGAGACCCTGTGTGGATAAAAAATGATAAAAGGTTCCACAGCCATGAGTGCCTGAAGCTCTGAAACTCGTCTTGCAGAAGTTATTGCTAGGAGCAGAGCTGTTTTCCAAGATAAAAACTTTATATCAGCAGTGGCAGCTGGCTCAAAAGGAGGCAGGGTGAGTTTTTCCAAGACATAGTTGAGGTCCCATGCAGGCATTGGTGATCTCCTTGGAGGCCTTAAATTTTTGGCTCCTCTGAGGTACTGTTTTAATAAGGGATGAGAAAAGATCAATGGCTCTGTATTGTAATGAACCGAAATGGCAGCGGCATGAATTTTAATAGATGAAAAAGATAGACCTTTGTCCCGCATCTCAGTTAAGTACTGCAAAATCTGAGGAATATTTGGCACAGCTGTATCAGTTCCTTGTGCCTGGTTCCAAGCACAGAATCTCTTCCATTTTCCAGCATAAGATTTTCTAGTACTAGGCCTTCTGGCCTCCAAAATGACATCCATCACAGCTTTATTAAGAGGTGTGTTTTGTATGACTACATTATCCGCCATGCTGCCAGGTTTAAAGTTCTGAGGTGGCTATGCAGGATTTGATTGTTTTGCTGGGAAAGTAGATGAGGTATTTGAGGTAAGGTCCAAGCTGGGATTTGAGACAAGTTCTTTAGGATTGGAAACCAGTACTGGCAGGGCCAGTCTGGGGCAATCAGTATCATTTTTGGCTTCTCCTGTCTGACCTTTAGGAGTACATTGGGGAGGAGAGGCAGTGGGGGAAAGGCATATACTGATAGGTCTTTCCAGCTGAAAAATAGGGCATCCACTTTCCATGCTTGTCTGTGATAAGTCCTTGTGCAGAATCTTTTTAGTTGGTAGTTGTGAGGGGAAGCGAATAGATCTATGTCCGGGCATCCCCATTTCTTTGTTATCATGCTGAAGACTTGTGGATCCAGCTGCCACTTGTGGGGATCCATGAGATTTCTGCTTAGTTTGTCTGCCAGAGTATTTTTCCTTCCTGGCAGGAATTGTGCATGCAGATGTACTTGGTAAGTTAATGCTGTGTCCCACAAAGTCATGGCTAGTCTGCAAAGGGGGTAAGAATGTGTGCCCCCATGCTTGTTTATATACCACATGACCATGGTGTTGTCCGTCTTTATCAGTAGTTGTCCTGGATGAAGCAGGTCCTTGAAGGCTGTCAGGGCATTCTGAACAGTTGGCATCTCTTTTTGATTGATATGTAGATGCATTTGGGTTGTGGGCCATGTGCACTGAATGGATTTTCCTGCCATGTGGGCCCCCCAGGCATAATCTGATGCATCCGTTGTTAGTGTCTGCCTGGCTGGGGGTAATGTGAATGGCTGTCCCTTGTTTTGGTGACAAGCTTTGCCCACCATCGAAACTCCTGTTGTAGACAGGGAATGAGAGTAATCATTGTTTCCAGGCTGTGACAATGTTGAGTCCAAACACTTTTTAGGTACCATTGACGTTTCCTCATATGCCGCCTTGCACATGGAATTAGTAGGATGCAGAATGCCATGAAGCCCAATGCCTGCACAATTTTTCTTGCAGATAACTGGGCCTTTGCTGCCAACATTTTGAAATAGGTAGACAGTTGCCTTTGTTTGTCTGGCGTGAGATAAGCCATCTGGGCAGTTGTATTTAAGCTTGCACCCAGGAATATTATCACTTGAGAGGGTACTAGTTTTGATTTATTTTCATTGATTGTGTACCCTAGGCATGTTAGAAGTCTTTTCACAAACTCCAGATGCTGTAGAAGAATGTCCTTGTTTTCTGCTAGAATTAGACAGTCGTCCAAGTAAGGATATATTTGTATTCTTCTTTGTCTGCAGAATGTAATTACTGGTGCCAGGCACTTTGTAAAGACCCTGGGCGCAGTAGATAAGCCAAAGGGCAGTGCAGAGAATTGGTAATGCATTGAGCCAGCTTTGAATCTGAGGTATCATCTGCATAATTGTCTGATTGGGACATGCAGGTATGCCAATTTTAGGTCTAGAGTTACCAACCAAGCGTTCTTGCCCAGCATGGGCAGAAGCTGCTGCAAAGTCATCATCTTGAATTTTGGTATATCCAGGAATGTATTCAGAATAGATAGGTCCAGTATTGGTCTCCAGGTCTTGTCCTTTCTGGGTACCAAGAACAGTCTTGAGTAAAATCCTTGTCCCTGCTCTTGCTATGTTACTTGTTGAATGGCCCCCATGTGTATGAGGGATGAGACCTGTTTTTGTGCCTTTGCCCATTGATTTTTTGTCAGATCTGGCCAGCCATTTGCCTTTGGCAGGGTATGGAAATGGAACTTGTACCCTTGTGACACGATATTTAGGACCCACTTGTCCTGGGTTATAATGTGCCAATTTTGAGAAAAAAGTGCTAATTTTCCCCTAGGGTGCTGCCAGAAAATAAGTGCTTGGTGCAGGCAGGGGGAAGTCATTGGGACTGTTTCCTGTATGGTTGTGATTTGTCTTCTCCAACTTTGGAGGTAGAAGCACCCCATTGCTTTGACCTGTAGGAACCTTGCGCCTGGGATCTGCCTCTACGGTGTCTGGATCTGCCCCTTTGAGGTCTGTCTGACACAGGAAAGTACCAATTTTTTTGTAGGCCAGTGTGTCTACTAAACCTAGGTGGCTGTACTTGTAAAAAATCTTTGGCAGTTTGCATAGATTTAGCTTTGTCCTCCATTTTCTTTAACACTTTCTCTGCCTTAACACCAAACAAAGTATCATGCTGTAAAGGTACATCTAATAATTTGACTTTGACATGATCAGGCAGATTTTGTTCCTTTAACCAAGCATGCCTCCTAATTACAGAACCCATAACTGCGGCCCTGCAGGAGGCCACCAAAGAATCAAAACCACATTGCAAAGTATGCTTTCCAACTTGTTCAGCTGCATGCAATAAATCCTGCATTTCCTTGTTTTCTGCACATTCAGAGTTTAATAACATTTTCTGTTTAAGCAATGCCATGACATGTTGCTGATATTTTAGCATATGAAACTAACAGTTTAAGGCCCTTATAGCCAAGGTAGCAGATGTGTAAACCTTTTTTCCCCATCTATCCAGTGCCCTAGAATCTCTGTCAGGGGGGATAGGGTTTTTTGCAGTGGAAGCCTTAACTCCTTTGGGACTCTGTGAAATAGTTTCAGGGTCTGCAGCAGGGTTTTTAAAAAGGAATTTATGAGAGTCAGGAACCCTGTAATATCTGTCAGGCTTAACAGGAGCTGGAGGTAAGGAGTCAGGGGTGAGACTAGACTCCGAAAACACATCATCTACAATATCTGACACAGGTGGAATGGCTAGTGGCTTGTGTTGAGGAAGTAAAAGGAAATCACTGAGCCTCTTTTTAGATTCTGAAAAATCTTGGCTCTCCCAGTGGAAATGCTCCCTCATGGTATGCAAGGTTTCCCCAAAAGAATAGTCCTCTGGAGAAGAAACTGAAGGTATGGATTCTTCAGCATCAGAATCCTCACGGGGGGAATAGAATATTCCTGATCAGAAGAGGAATCAGAAGAAATAGAAACCTGATCTGAAAATTCATAGTCAGTCTCTTGCCTAGGCCTCTTATCAGGAGGAGGATGAGAATCCCTGATCAAGGTAATTAAGTCTTCGGCCATTTTGAGCATCTGGTTTTTTTTGGGCATAGAGGCCTGTCCACGTGGCTCTTGAGTTGGTTTCTTTGCTTTAGAAGGTGCTTTAGTCTTTGCCTTTGAAGCTAAGGTTGGTTTTATGTAAAGATGTTTAGGTCTGAATACACCCTCAGAAGCCGGTGCCTGCTCAGTGGCTCCAGACCCATCTGATGGAATAGTATCTGAGGCTCCAATACCTTGAGTTTCCAGCAGCATGGCCGACTCCACGTGGGAGTCGGTAGCGGCCTAAGACTCTAAAGTAGCAGGTGTCAGGGGCTGCGAAAGCACCTCACTGAGAACCGGCGAACCGGCGACTGGCTTAGGAGAAGTTTCGTCGTTGGTTTTGGGCCTCGGTTGTCTATCTCTTTCCTTTTCTTTGCATTTTTTGTGAACTCCGGTAGTCGGATGGCTGTCCGATGACATTTCTGGATAATTAAACTGGCGTCCAAAATAGTTTAAAGCAAAATCATACCAATGCTTGATAGTGCGTTGGTTAAATCTAGCACAAAACCGACAATTAGCAACGTTGTGATCAGGCCTAGCAAGGAATACAGTAAGAATGAAAGTCCTTATGAGGTATTTGCTTTCCACAAGAAAAACAATTATTAACTTTTTCTGACATCGGTCTGGAGCAAGAAAAAAGTTTCCCCAACGGGGTACTTAGCTGTATTGAAACTTCGGATCTGATACTCGAACACGAAAATCTCAGGAGTCGGTCAACCAGCACTTGCGAACTGATTCTGCTTCGGGCACCGCACGGCAAGAAAGACTAAAGAAAATGGCGTTGGCCACATCTTTTATACCCCTGACTTCAGGGAAGGGGCGACAGCAGCCGACGCAGGACCCAGGACTTTGTAATTCAGGCCGTCTGAGGGCAACCTGCCAGCAGGATTACCCAAATGTAATGCTGCAACAGTGAAACACGAAGAACATCACCATACATATTGAACAGGACTACATTTTGTAATGTTGTGCTCTTGCCCTAAGCAAAACACAGGACATGTGATGATATTTACAGGAAATTTGTTAACCACACAAACACTCTCCCTTTCTCTTAGACATAAATTCAATAAAGAACAAAGACAATTTTCCTCATAAAAATTAAAGTAAGTCCCCAATAAGGAATTTATCTGCCCATCTAAAGAAAACTAGCCAACTGCCAAACCTGAGAAATCATGGCAGGACTTGCTGGTAGCTTCAATGGCAAGAAAAATCTGATTTTGTTTTTTTGGCATCCATATGTTTGCTTTTATACCAGCTCACCCTTGAGCTCTAATGGTCACTCAGGCACATGGAAAGTGCCTTAAGCAGCTGGCCAGACATCTGATCCTTGGCAGAATGCATTCCATATAAATTATGCTACTGCAACACTGCAATGCTGATTTAATAATGAACTTCATATTCTGCAATTTTGAGAAATAATGTTCTGAGAATCAGAGTACAATAAATACAGCATGAGCTCAGGGAAGAACTGACTATTTTGGATCTGGTTAGATTATGTGATATGTGTGTGTGAGGATATAGCAGATACTCAACAGCTAACTCTTTGGGGCAATGCCACAGTGCTACTAAATTTGTGACATCTGTGTTTGCGCATCTCATGTATCTTCTTTCTTGACCAGAATTTTCATTAGCTATCCCTTTATGAGTAAGAATACCCGTGCTGGTATTGTACCTGAATTCCATGACATGCTGGTAGCTCATGAGGCACTCTTGTATAACCAGCATGGCAAGGAAATTTACTCAATTCTTTGAACTCCATATAATCCTCAAACAGACTTCTGATTGCAGTAAGCCCTTTCCTTAGTATTTGTAGAACAAAATGTAATTAAAATAACCATAAAATCGAGCTATCTGTTTGTGTGGTCTGCATTGCTCTGCATATCACTCATCTGTGCATTTAATTTTGATTTGAAGCTCTTTATTTAAGGTTTGATCACTTCTATTTTGTATCTTATTCTAGTATTACATTTGTTTTGTTTTAAGTTTTCTGTTCTGTTGGAGTTTTAAGAGTAAATTTGGTGTTTTTTGAGTTGCCTACACCTACCATAAATCTAATTTTGGACACTCCTCCCAGTCCCATGTCATCAGCTTATTCTACTGAGTAGAGAGAGATCATTTGGGTAGGCCCACACCGTTAGATACTCAACCTTCATCCCTTCCCACGTAACCAAAAAAAAAATTGCACTTTATGCATCTGCATTTACTGTATTTGTGTTTCTTCCTACTTTAGTACTTTATTTTGCATTTACTGCCTGTTCTTAAAAGTAATCAATTGCATTCTGCTGCATGTATTACTGCTTGTTAGCAGCCTGACTAAATTGTAACTGTTATTCTAAGCCTTTTGGTTTAAGCACTTGGGTTTCAAACCAGTTGTTTTACATTAAGGTTTGTGGTCTGCAGTCTTGTGGCCGGACAGGTAGCTTACATCCTTCTAAGTTGGGAGTTGCTGATTGAAGGCTTAGTGTCTGTTATTCTAAAAGTGTATTAGTTCTGGTTTAAGCACTTGGGCTTCAGGTCAGTTATTTTACATTAAGAAGGTTTGTGGTCTGCACTCTTGTGGGAGGAGAGGGTAGATTCTGCCCTTCTGAGTTGGGAATTTCTGGTTAAAGGCTTATTTTGCCTGCTTGTATGAACTGTTTCTTTCTGAAAGTGGTGCACCTTGTTTTCTGTAGCATAGATAAGATTCAGACCTGCTGAATCTAGCTTTGTTCGTATAACCTGAGCACTAATCCAGGCTATGTTTTTTGGAGAAGGTTCCCCTGCACCCTAGTGGCAGGAGTGTGCAGCTAGAACTTGTCTGATTGAAGACTGCTGGAACAGGGTTCAGTTTTAAGCTTTTTTATTGGTTAATTGGTAAATTTGTTTAAATCAGTTTGCTCGTTTGCTACTGCTATATTTAAAAAAAAAGTTCTAGCTTGTTTTCCCTCCTTTCCTGTTACCAGAGTAGTCCAGATACAGATTTGCAGTATTCAGGATTGTATTGTAGTTTCTGAGTTCCCCAGACCTTTCTGTGTTAGAGGGAAGCCTCTCAGATTATCAGTGGGAGTGGTAAGCACTAGGTAGCCTATCTACCACAAGTGAAGTGGTTTCAAGCTCCCTTTCAACTTTCTGCATTAAAAACCCATGTTTTCACGGGTTTGCATGCCGTGCAGAGCCACTACGCTAGGTTAAACTATTACTGGTGCCAGAAAGTCTGCTGTTCAATTTTTCCCTTATGCTAGTTCTCTTCTCTCTTGCACTTAACTAGCTTATTTGCCTAGCACTTCAGTTGGCTTCTTGCAGCAATTATTGTAGCACACATAAGTGCTAACAGCACTAAACATCCTATAAGGAAACAGCTGCAGTACTTATTGATAATGACCATCCCTCTTGGCATGTCTAAAGGTCAGTTCCCTGTGCTTTCTCCTATTAGCCTGGTGAACTTGGGCATTCTGAGGCAGTGTAGCAACTGCCTCATGTACACAGACAACCCTCTCCTCTTACCTCCCAGAACTCATACTTGTGAGAGATGCACATATATATCCAAACTGGAAGGCATGCACTCACCAGCCAAGACCAGAATAGCTGGTCAGAGGAGAAGGTCAACACCTGCACCACACCACATTGAACACAAAGCCCTCCAAATCACCCACCATCACAGTGTTCACATAAAAACACAAACCCCACACACACCTTCATGGAGGCTCTCAACAGAAATCTACCCATACGGCAGAGACCTCCAAATAAAAAACACACTTGACCACCACAACACAGCTAAAATCGCAAGACACATAGCTCACTTACATAGTGTGCCCCTCAACCTAAGCCCCTAAGGCAAAACAGCTTGCCCAATACACTAATCATAGGTGACTCGATAGTGAGGCGCACTGATGTCCCACTCACTAGGTGGAATAAGGAGAAGGTAACGGTCAGCTGTCTGTTGGGTGCCAGGATCTGACACATAACACATGCACTCAGGCCACTCCACAATAAGTACAAGTATAACCCTGTCATTGCCCATGTGGGTGTGAATTACCCGAGATGCACCTCCCTGGACTACATGACAAATTCACCACAGTAACAAGAACAGGCAAGCAAAAACTGAGGGTAATGCTACTCAGTGCTAGAAGTCTAAATCTCAAAATGCACTCAATCGAGGCACTCCTTAAAATGGAAAACATCGCTATCTGTGCAGTGACCGAGACCTGGTTCAAGGCTCCAGAGAGCACCCCCTGCACTACCAGGCTATAACTCATACCACACTTTTCGGCCATGTACCTGGACCGAAACATCAAAGGTGGAGGTGTGTCCATATTCATTAAGGATATCCACACCTCCAGGCTAGTTGCTCAGCATAATGCATCCGAGGTTATCCAAGTGCAACTAACTCTGGGCAAAACTGCAATCCAAATTGTAGCTTGCTACAGATCCCCCACCATGCCCCAGGATTCCCACTCCTCTTATCTTGATGTATTGGAGAATATTAGGGTTCAACCAAACACCCTAATAATGGGCGACTTCATCTACCCCACCATTAACTGGGAAAACTAGATGAGGGTAAGGTGGTTCACACAGCCTATCTTGACCTCGCCAAGGCTTTCGACACCATCCCCCATTCTGGAATTATAGTTAAACTCACTAAACTAGGTATAAATCCCTCCGTCACAAGATGGGTTGCCAACTGGCTCACTGATAGAACCCACACTGTAAAAGTTGCAGACTGCAAATGTGACCTCAAACCAGTGACAAGTGGAGTACCACAGGGTTCAGTCATGGGACCTCTCCTGTTTGGTATCTACTTCTCTGAAGTACAGGCTAACACAAAAGGCCTCTGGCTAATGAAGTTTGCAGATGACTGCAAACTAGGAGCCATAGTCAAGTCCCCAAATTATGTGGACATCCTACAGAAGGGCCTCGCTGAGACAGATGCCTGGTGTCAGAGCCATGGCCTCAAGCTGAATGCCAAAACATGCAGTGTCATCCCCTTTGGTAAAAACTCTGTACCCATGAACTACCACATAGGCAGCAATCTACTTAAAACCGAATGTGTGATAAGAGACCTTGGGACCCAGGTGGACAGTAGTCTCTCCTTTGATAGTCACATCACCACAGTAGTCAGGAAGTCCTTCTACAAGGCACCCGTCATCATAAAAGGGTTCTCATCCAGGAAAAAAGAGGTCATTGTTCCCCTCTACTCGACACTCATTAGACCCATTATAGAGTACAACACCCCTTTTGGAATGTACCTCACAAGACATCTGCAGCAGCTGGAAAGGCTACAGAAGTACCTCACAAAGAGGATTACTGGCCTCAAATAAATGCCCTATACTGATCGTCTCAAAAAACTCCAGCTTTACTCTGCAGAATATCACCTACTCTGAGGTGATCTCTGCCTAACATATAAAGCTATGTCAAACCCAGAGCTGTTGGACATGCTACACCTAAAGAAATCCCAATCCCTCTGAGCTACATGCTCTAGGGACCTAAACCTTGTTACCACAATAAAGAGGACATGCTGGAGGGATAGATTCCTGTCCCAGAGACTTCCCATACTTTGGAACAGGCTACCCATCTATGTCAAGCAAAGTTCTTCATTAGCACTCTTCAAGAAAAATCTTGATGAGTGGAAGGGAAATAGGAAATACACCCCGGGGATCACTTCTGTGTCTCTGCTTCATAGTGGTACAGGAAAATAACTTTCTTGGGTGGCGTAAGCCAGGGAACCTTGTTGGCTCGGCTTAAGTATGCCCTTGGGCCGATAGCCTAGTACCTACCTATGAACCTACAAACCTATGAATGGAGACATAGAGGAGCTCTCGGATTATGTGGCCCAGGCAGGTATGACCCTAGCCCTGAGCAGCATCCTACCATTGCCCAGAATGATACCACAGTACAAGCAGAAAATTATTGACTTCTACAATTGGCTAAGTTTCTGGTGTCATTCTAAGGGGATCCAGTGTCTGTCTGCTTGGGATGACATGATTGACAGACCTCAAATCTTTGCCAGAGATGGCCTGCATCTGTCACCCCTATTTTTCCAGATACTGGCTAAGGCTCTTGCCACCCCTATAGTGCCTTTTTAGGTGGTGTTCCAAAGACCAAATTACCACCGTAACAGCTATAAATAAATGCAATCTAAGCGTCATGCTGCTCAATGCTAGAAGTCTAAATCTCAAGATGCACTCACTCGAAGCACTAATTACCACATTGATGGTAGCCCACTGAACACTGAAGGCGTTATAAGAGATCTGGGGACACAGGTTGGCAGCAACCTCCCTTCTACCACAACATTGCTACTGTGGTCAGAAAGTCCTTCTATGTGGCACATCTCACTACCAAGGGTTTGGCATCCAGGAAGAAAGAGGTCATCATCCCTCTCTACTCTTCCCTCATTAGACCAGCCATCGAGTATAATGCCCCATTTGGCATGTACCTCACTAGACACCTGCAACAGCTGGAAAGGCCACAAAAGTACCTCACAAAGAGAATCCTAGGCCTTAAACACATGCCCTACATGGACAGACTCAAAAAACTCCAGCTTTTCCCTGTCTCATATCGTCTATTAAGAGACAATCTCTGCTTGACTTACAAAGCTATGTCTGACCCAGCCCTGTTAGAAATGTTACACCTAAAGAAATCCCAATCTCTCTGCACCACACACTCCAGGGACCTCAACCTCATTATCGCAATCAACAGAAAATGCTGGAGGGACAGGTTCATAACTCAGAGACTGCACATGCTCTGGAATAAACTTCTCATACATGTCAAGCAGAGCACTTCACTGATCCTTTTCAAGAGAAATCTTCATGAGTGGATGGAAAATGGGGAGTTCACCCCGGGGATCACTCCAGTGGCTCTACTTGATAGAGGCACTGGGAATTAATGGTGGCATGATGCCAGGGCACTTCTATGGGCTAGGCTTGTAAAGGCCCCAGGGCCTTTGGCCTAGTACACACCTATGAACCTGTGAATCTATTTAATGGTGTAATTGAATATAATACTAAAAGTATACATATAGACTTGTGTAGGTGTGGGGTATGGAGGGAGGAAATTTTTACTGATACCCTAACCTCTCCTTGAACATCAACTAGTATGGTTAGCATAAATATAACCAGTTATATTATCTTCTTAGGGAAGAATAACTGCAACAGTAAATCATCACATTTGGATAGATTCACAGGGAGTGAGATCATACCCGCAGGAGAAAACTAACAAGATTCCTTGTACCACAGCTTTACCAAAATTGCACCTAGCTCTTGGTTGCACAATCAGGTTGTAAAGGTTTTGTGAGCATGTGTACAGCAGACAATGTATCAGCTCCTACAACTGTCTTGTGCTATAACAGTTCTCTGAAATATGTTGCAGATGTACCTGCTGACATAATGGTCCATGTTCTTATTGTGCCCTGTAGAGTGTTATTGCACTTTCCACAGTAAAATGCAAAACAACCAGCCACACATTTACAGAGTCTGCCTATTGACTGGTAGCCCTTCTTTTCATTTATTACATAAAACAAAAACAATCAATCTTTATAAATGAATTAACTATGTTTACATAATATCTGAGTTATATGTATACAACCAACAAATTTAAACAATGTTCGGCATTCTTGCAGTTTCAGTACATGACTGTCAGTTGGACAAAATGCTCGAGATACTGTAGCATCATTTTAACATGAAAAAAAGGATATTAATTAAAAGAAGCAGTTCCACTATAGAATACCAAGTTAGGCAGTCTACGCAACCATTTTGTCAGACATAGCAGCAGTCAAAAAGCTGTTTCCATGAGAGGTTCTTTAACACCACAATATTTCCTTATTAATAGCAAAGTAAAATGATCTTCTCTAACATAGAGGATTATGTTCGGATGTCTGATTGTAACCTGCTTATTATGTGTTTGAGACATGGATGCCAAGAAATTTACCTCAAGAATGAAGCTCAAGAGGTGAATCTTGGCATCCATGTTGAGAACACATAATAAAGGGTCATGATCAGAGAGACCTAATCATAATTCTTTGCAGTGCATGGAGCTTTATCTGCTACCTGTACTACTAGTTACAGAAAAATAAAAAAGCACAAAGGGTTTTGCTGGCTTTCCAAGCTGGTAAAGCACTTAGCGTGCACTGCCAAACAGACAGCAAGACCCCATGAAGATAAGATTTTTATACTATATTGGGGCAGATTGCAAAAATAAACATCAGGCAGAAACTAAGTTGTTTTGATTTCTCCCGCTGTCATTTACTGGCCAGTACTGTAATTTCTTAGTGTGGTACCCGATCTTAACAGCACTTAGAAAATTGCTTAATAATTGCTAAGATCGGGTCTCATCCTACTGAAGTGCTTAATTGATTTGTCTTTATTTCAGTACTGGAGCATAATGAGGGTGCTCCATGCACTAATAAAGTTTAAACAACAAGGAGAAAACATATGCCTTCTTGGTGGTCTTTAGTGAAGAACTCTGTTTGGGAAGACATCAATGTAAAGTTGAGTTTCTCAATGCAGGATGTGTAATTCACAGCTGCATGAATGCTGACTGATAAATAGACAAAATATGAATCAAAAAAGTAATCAAACTAGTCTAACAATCTTGGTATAAGGCAATGTAAAGGATCCTGGCCTTGTGAAATAGTCAAAATAACAAATCTCAATCACTTCAGTTTGCAAGCTATTCTTTTACTCTGCTTCTCTTAAGATGTTCAAAACTTGTAAAAAATGGAGCAGTTACTGTTACTATAAACTCAGATATTATTTTCTAGGTTAACAGCTTATTTCTTAAAATGGCATATAGTATGATGTCCTTGCATTCACTCCTGCAGTATTCTTCACCATATGGGATTCCCTGCCACAGATGCCCGAACAGCCAGCCAGTCTACCAACGACTACTTGTTGCTTATTTAAAAAGTGTGCAGAACATCACCCAAACACTCGTGTAGCATAGCACAGAGCATAAAGGTTATGTTCAGGCCCAACATAAACAGAACTTCTTTGCTGCCAGTTCCAAACGTTTCTTTTAACTATTAGACTGTTTTCCTGTGTCTGTTTCTGCCAGTTGAACACATTTTCGTTCTCCAGGGACTACCTGCACCTGCTTGCTCACTTCTTTGCAGTTGCAGATAAGTGCCCTGTTGGTTTTTTTTTTCTTGTTTTTAGTGCTCCTTGTGGTTAATGTCGTCCAGGAGGGGTAAATGCCAGGATGGGAGACAGATTCCTCATAAAGACTACCACAATGTGTCTTTTTTGCCTTGGAGCCTGTCATGACCATACGCCTTGTTCTATTTGTCAGGCGTTTGTTCTGAAAACCCTTTGCAGTAGACTTTCTTCACTTTCCTCGTATCTTGAGAAAGGACAGTTGTGTACACTTACCATAAATGTAGATGTTTGAGTGTATTCACTGCTGCAGTCATCACATTTTGGTTATCCCTGCCAGGGTAGACCTCGGCCGGCTCGAATACCAGAGACAGCATTTCTGCATCGGTTACTGTCACTTGAGGACTGACATCAGGTCGTCAGTAGTATAAAGTAAGGCAGCTGACGCCATTACATCAGTTTTTCTTCTCCTAATCTGTCAGGAGCCCCCAAGTAGGTGGCTAGAGTCTGGTGGAAGGAACCCCACCAGTGAAAAATAAATGCCAATAAGTCCATTGAAAACAAAGGAGAACAACAAGTTAGAAGGATAATAAAAGGAGAAAGAGAAGAAAGGGGGATGGAGGGTGGAACCAGGACTGCAACAGTGAATATACTTGAACATTTACATTTCTGGTAAGTGTACACAACTGTACTATGTTCTCCATGTTTCACTGTTGCAGTCATCACATTTGGGTTGATTCCCAAAGCTGAAGAAAAGGGTGGAGGCAGTGAATGAAACTAGGGGCTGGCTAGGATGCCCTGCAAGACTGCAGAAGCAAACTCTGCCCTAGATTTAGAGAAGAGAGGTAGGTGGTAATGCTTGGTAAAAGTGTGAACAGATGTCCAAGTTGCAGCCTCCAGGATGTCCCTGGTGGGGACTCCTCTGAGGAAAGCCGCAGAGGTGGAGGCTGCTCTGGTGGAGTGTGTCCTGACCCCCTGGGGGAGGCTTTCCATGCGGTTTATAGCAGAAATAGATGCAGTATGCTATCCATTTCAAAATGGTTTGTTTGGAGATGGCTTTACCTTTTGCCCCTGTAGCAAAGCTAACCAGCAATTTATCAGACTTTCTGAAGGATTTAGTCCTGTCTAGAGAGAATCTGAGCTGTCTGTGCACATCTAGAGAGTGAAGAATCCTTTCCCCCTTGTTCTGGAGATTAGGAAAAAGGGTGGGCAAATAAATGGATTGGTTGAGAGCCACACTGGACACCACCTTGGGCATGAAGGATGAGTTAGTTCTGAGGGATACCCTGTTCTGCATGAAAAATGATGAAGGGGTCCATAGCCATGAGTGCTTGCAGCTCAGAGACTCTTCTGGCTGAAGAGATGGCCAGAAGGAATGCTGTCTTCCAGGAGAGAAATTTAAGATCTGCAGAAGAATCTGGTTCAAAAGGGGGGAGGGTGAGCTTTTCCAATACAAAGTTAAGGTCCCAAGCTGGTGTTGGGCCCTTCTGGGTGGCCTCAAGTTGCTAGCCCCTCTTAGGAACTGTTTGATCAAAGGGTGTGAGAAAAGGGGCTGCTCAGTAGGAAAATGAGCAGAAATAGCAGAGGCATGAATTTTTACAGAGGAGAAAGAGGGACTACTGTGTAGTAAGTCAGCTAAGTAATCCAGGATGAGAGGGAGGGAGGGCTGTGCCGTACTGGCTCCCTTAGCCTGGGTCCAGGTGCAGAATCTTTTCCATTTATCAGCTTAAGACTTTTTGGTGCTAGGATGTCTGGTCTCATGGATAACATCCAGAACCTGTTTACTGAGGTTGGCAGATTGGTTCGGGGTTAGGGAATAAGTCAAGCTGCCAAATTGTGTGTCTACAATTGGGGATGCAAAAACTCCCCTTCCTTCTGGGTCGGGAGGTTTGGAATCTGAGGAAGATGTCATGGGGTAGCAAGGACAGGCTGTGCAGCAGTGGGCACCAGTGTTACCAGGGCCAGTTTGGAGCTATGAGAATGGGCATGGGGGTAGCAAGGACAGTCTGTGCAGCAGCGGGTACCAGTGCTGCCGGGGCCAGTTTGGAGTTATGAGAATGGTCCTTGTTTTTTTTTCCTCCCTTATTTTGAGCAGTGCACTGTGCCTTCGTTGAAGGTTGGGCGTCGAGCTGGCACCTCGGCACCCATAAAAAATCTACTGCCAATCATTAGCGGACTGGAGTTCTGCTGTGGTGAGCCCTAACCGGGAAAAGCTGAAAGAAGAACATTTTGAGCAGTGCCCTGGGGATGAGAGGTAGGGGAGGAAAGGCACAGACTGATAGACTGACCCAGGGGAAGGACAGGGCATCCACTTTCCAAGCCATGCAATGATGCTCCCTGGTGCAGAATATGCTGAGCTGATGGTTGCTGTGAGATGCAAAGAGGTCGACCTTCGGGGTTCCCTATTTATGAGTTATTAGGGTGAAGGTATTTCTGTTGAACTGCCACTTGTGTGGGTCCAGAAGATTTCTGCTTAAATGGTCTGACAGAGAGTTGAGAGAGCCTGGTAGGAATTGTGCTAGCAGGTGTAGTTGCATGACAGAGGCTGTGTGCCAAAGGGTCATGGCCAGCCTGCATAGACGGTAGGAATGAGTCCCTCCTGCTTGTTGATGTATCACATCACAGTGGTGTTGTCTGTTTTGATTGGGAGAGCCCCTGGAGAGAGAAAGGGCTTGAAAGCTATCAAGGCAGGCTGCACAGCCATCATCTCTTTTTGACTGATGTGCAGAGGGATTTGCTGTGGGCTCCACTGGCCCTGAATGCACCTGCTGTCCAGGTGTGCACTCCAAGTGTAGTCTGATGCATCTGTGGTGAGGGTCTGGGAGGAGGGCGGTGGGGAGAAAGGAATTCCCTTGTTGTGGGAGCACGCTGTAGCCCACCAAAGAAAATCTTTTTTGAGGCAAGGAATTACAGGTAGAGGAGTTTCCAGGTCTTGAGAGTGTTGGCACCAAAGGCTCTTTAGGTACCACTGAAGTTTCCTCATATGCAGTCTGGCATATGGAATGAGTAGTATGCAAGATGCCATGAATACCAGAGCTTGCAGGATCTTCCTTGCAGTTAGCTGGGGCCTGGTGGCTAGTTGAGAGAAGTAGGCATGATTCCCTGATAGGAATGTGGAGGTAGGCCTCTTTTAGATTGAGGGTGGCTAGCCAAGCGTCCTTGGAGAGCATGGGTAGCAGCTGCTGGAGAGTGAACATTTTGCATTTTGGGATCACCAGGAAGGTGTTTAGAATGGATAGATCAAGGATGGGGCACCAGGTGCACTCTTTTCTGGGCACCAGAAAAAGTCTGGAGTAGAAACCTTGGCCTATCTTTTCTGCTGGAACATGCTCTACTGCTCTCAAACATAGCAGGGAAAGGATTTGCTTTTGAGCCTCTGCCCACTGATTTGGTGGTAGATCTGGGAACCCTTTTGGGGTTGGAAGGGAAATTTTTATCCCTGAGACACAATGCTCTGAACCCAGTGGTCCTTGGTAATGGTGGCCCAGGTGCTTGAGTGAAAGGACAGTTTTCCTCCTAGGGGTAAGAGAAGGTGGGCAGAGGGAAGGGGTGGAGGAGATGAGTCATTGTGAGTTTTTACCATAAAGGTGTGGCTTAGAACTCCCTAGTTTTGAATTGGAGGTAGTCCACTGCTTAGATCTCTGCATTCCTTGGGGCTGCTGTCAGGGGGGTCTGCTTCCATGGGGGGCCTAGGCTGGGCTGGTTTACTGGGAGCAGGAAAGGACCAGTGTTTGGAGGGACAAAGCCTGTTGAACCTAGGGGGCTACACCTGCAATAAATCCTTAACTGTTTGCATAGATTTTGCTTTTTCTTCCATTTTTAAGACTTCTTCTGCCTTAGTGCCAAATAAGTTATCTTTGTGCAAGGGGGCATCCAAAAATTTAGATTTGACATGATTTGGCAGGGTCTGTTCCTTAATCTATACATACCTTCTCATGACAGATCCAGTAACTGCTGCCCTGCAGAAGCTTCTAGGGCATCAAAACCACAGTGCAAAGTGTGTTTAGTTACTTGACCAGCAGAATGCATTAACTGTTGTAAATCTTTAGATTCTGCCCAAGCAGGAAAGGAAGACATTTTTTGTTTAAGGAGTTCCAAGGTATGTTGCTGAAATTTCAGCATATGGAACTGACAATTTAGTGCCCTGATAGCAAGAGTAGCTGAAGTATATACTTTCTTACCCCATCTGCCCAATGCTTAGGAATCCCTGTCTGAGGGGGTGGGATTCTTAGTAGATGTTGCTTTAATTCCTTTTGGCCCTTGAGAAATGACCTCAGGGTCACCTGTAGGATTTTTAAAAAGATATCTGTGTGAGTCAGGGACTCTATAGTACCTGTCTGGTTTTCTGGGAGCAGGAGGAAGGGCGTCAGGAGTCAAGCTGGATTTGAGGAAAACATTCTCCACAACATCCAGGACTTGGGAGATGGCCAAAGGTCTGTGTTGTGGAAGATCTAGGAATTCTCTGAGTCTCTTTTTAGACTGAGGGTAGTACTGACTCTCCCATTGGAAAGGCTCCCTTAAGGTATGCAGGGTTTTCCCAAAGGAAAAATCCTCTGGGGGAGAGGCTGAAGGAATGGAATCCTCTCTATCAGAATTCTCATAAGTGGAGAGTGGTTGCATGTCTTCCTATTCAGATGCATCAGATTCATCTGACTCTTGTTCAGACAAAATTACAGGGGATAGATCTTTTTTCCATTGGGGGAGGGCAGCTTGGCTTCCCCTTATCAGCATGATAAGGTCTTCCACCATTTTAAGCATTTGAGACTGAGCCAAGGTAGCAGGTGCCTGACAAACTCAGTAGTTTTAGAAAGAACGGTAGTCGCAAAAGAAGACATCGGTTTGTGTTGAGATTCGGTAGTGCGAAGGACTTCCTTGGAAGTCAGTGTCTGCTCAGCGGCTCCAGACCCATCCAAGGTTGAGATGACCACAGGATCCTTAGTCGAAGAAGAGTTTTGCAGCATGCCGGACTCCAAAAGGGTCTCAGTAGCGGCCTGCAAATCAACAGAAGCGGGCATCAGGGGCTGCGAAAGCGCCTCACTGAGGACTGGAGAACTGAAGACTAGCTTAACAGAAGCATCGTAGGTCAGCTTGGACCTGTGCGGTCTGTCTCTGTCTTTATCTTTACATTTTTCAGAAGATCTGCTGTCGGATGGCTTACCAAAGCCATATCAGAATTCGATGACTGTAAGCTAAAATATCTGGCTACAATAAGGGCCCGACGATGGATAGTTTTGGCATTGAACAAAGCACAGAAACGATACGAGGGATGTCGTGGTCTGGGCCTAAACAAGTGTCATAGTAAGAGTGGAAGTCTCGGTGTGGTATTTGTTTTCCACAGGCGAGACAATTATCAACTTCTTCTGACATTGGTCAGTGCAAGAAAAAAGGATCCCAATGGGGTACTTAGCTATAGAAGACTTCAACTTCAATTCAGTAGATGAAAACTCAGGTAGCGTCCGACCGGCAGTCGTGTGAACTGCTTCTGCTTTAGGCTCCACGACAAGAAAAACTGATGTAATGGCGTTGGCTGCAAAATACTACTGACGACCTGATGTCAGTCCTCAAGTGACAGCAACCAACACAGAAATAGTAAGTCTCTGGTATTCAGGCCAGCCAAGGGCTACCCTGGCAGGGATAACCCAAATGTGATGACTGTAACAGTGAAACACGAAGAACATCCAGTGTCTTAAGCATCTCGCTAAATACAATGGAAGGAAACTCCCACTCCAATGGTCAGCCGTTAGGGAAGAAGATAAAAAAGGTATGACCAGAATCATCCACTGTACAGCCTCTGCCAGGTGTTTCTCCAGAGGTCGTTACAAACCCGGAGGCTTGCCAGGCTGTGTTGTCAGATTAATCTACCGTAAACATGTTGGAGGCCAGTGAGGGTCTGGCTAGCAGCATGTCCACAGCGAGTTTGCAGGAGTCCATCCTGGATGTTCAGGGGGAACCAAGGTTGATTTTTTTCTGAGGGGCTTATGGGAGTTCCTCAGTCTTTGGTTGGGGAAGAAGCTCCTACTACGGTTCTTGACTGCTGTCCCAGGTCTGAGCCTTTTCAGTTTTTTGGAGGGGAAGTTCCTTTAAAAAATTAACAAAAAAAATTAAACATGTTTCTTCAACTCCTATGGATCCACAAAGTGAGTGGTAGGCCTTCACTCGGGGGCTATTTACTGCATTAATGTCCTTAACACTTCCTCAAGGGGTTTCAGTTCCTGCTCCTTCTTGGTCCTCTACTCCCCTTAAAAGGGCTATAGAATAGGATTCTTCTGAGGATGAGTGGAATTCTGATAATGAATCCCTGATTTATTCTACTCAAATTCCTCCTCCTTTGGAAATTGGGTATGAAGAGGAGGACTCTATAAGTACAAATGTTCCTTCTGAGGAAATTTCCTTTGGGGGGACACTCTCTAGAATGATAGATTTTTTAAGTGGGATTGTGCTCAGGTCTCTGATATCCATAAAAGGTACTATGAGTTGCTGCAGCTGGAATCTCCTAAACTTGTGGCTATTCCTCCTGTTTTGGCTGCTTTGCTGGATGCTTTTTCCAGTGCCTCTCATGTGCTTGATTCTCTGCCTCCTGCTCCCAAGAAGCCCGACAGGTTTTATACCATGCCTGAGGATTGTTCTTTCCTGTATAAATGTCCTGCTGCTGACCCCTCTGTAGTGTCTGTGGCCTCTAATAAGCCACCTCAATTGTTTCCTTCGGCCAAGTTGTTGCCTTCTGACAAAGACAGCAGAACTATGGAACGGTTGGGTAAGAAGGTTTACACTTCTACTACCCTAGATTTTAGAGCTATTAATTATCAGACCCACATGTCTAGGTTTGTGTTGGCTCTTCTTTCTCAGGTCTGTCAACTTATTTCTGATTTTCCAGACTCTGAGGGTAAAACTTCTATTCTTTCCTGCTAGGGACTTCCTCTCAACATGTTCATCACTCTATTAAATGTAGTTATGATGCAGCAGATGCCTCTTCTAGGGCTGATGGTTTTGGTTCGGTTATGAGGAGGTATTCTTGGCTTAGACTTCAACCGCTACCTGATGATATTAAAACTAAGTTGATGGATGCTCCTCTGGATTCTAAACTTTTCTTTGGGGAAGTTGTTGCTGGTTTAAGTCCCTTCAGGATAAGGGGAAGGCTTTACAGGAGCTTTAACATATGTTTCTTTCTCTTGTTCCTAAATTTCAGAGAAATTACCTCGCTAAGCCTTTGTTCATAGGCAAGACTGCTCTTTTACTAAAGGCAGGAAGAGTGGCAAATGGGCTCCTCCTGCTAAGGCTACTCAGTTTTCAGGGACTTTGAAGCCTTCCCTTCGAGATAAACCAGGTGTGTGACTATCCATCTCTTGCCAGCCACATTCCTCTTTCACTTCACCTTTCTCTCTCTCTTCCTGTTTGGCTTCAGATCACTCAGGATTCTTGGGTTCTGTTGTTCATTTGTCAGGTGTACATCATGGTGTGGAAATCTCATCCTCCTTTTATGGGCATTCCTCAGCTTCCTCATGAACAACTTCCCATTTTCCCAGAGGCTCTTCAAAATCTCTTGTCTCAGGGTACTATTCAAGAGGTCCAAGAACAAAAGACCAAAACGGCTGAGTTACATCCAATACTTTAATACTTTAATAAAACAATAAGTAAAGCAATACAAAGCTTTCAGATAAAATCCTTCTTCAGTGTGATAAAAGCTACACCCTACTATAGTAAATTTAAACTAAAATCAATAATCATGTGATAACAAACAGCCAACCAAAGGACACAATCAATTAAAAGCACATAAAAACTTGCCTCTATATGAGAAAATATCATTTTAAGCACAGTTGTTTGCATTTCAGCACAGGTTTCAAAGATACCATAGTATTTATACCAGGTATTTGATCAGCTTGTAATTTGATAATCCAAGCATATTCCTTCATCTCTAAATCACATGGTTATCTAAATGTTATCATATGATTACTGATTTTAGTTTAAATTTATTATAACAGGGTGTAGTTTTTATCACATTGAAAAAGGATTTTATCTGAAAGCTTTGTGTTGCATTACTTAATGTTTAATTAAAGTACTGGATGTAACTCAGCCATTATGTTTTTTTTTTTGTTCTTGGACTGCATATTGGTAATGGCAAGCTTACCACAGCATTCTAATTTCTCTTTTGATTTTTACTATTCAAGAGGTGCCTGTGTCCCACCAAAGGGGGAAGGGTTCTATTCCAGAATGCTTCTAGTGCCCAGAAAAGAGGGCACTTGGAGACCTATTCTAGACCTCTCTCATCTAAACACTTTTCTAAAAGTATTTTCCTTTTGGATGTTGTCCCCTCAAGTCTACATGGTGTCTTTGGATCTCAAGGATGCTTATCTCCATATTCCAATCCATCCTCTTTATAGGAAGGTTTTGCATTTCTCTGTTGCTTCCTGGCATTTTCAGTTCTCTGCTTTTCCCTTTGGCCTTTCTACTGCCCCATGGTTTTCACCAAATGCCTTGCTCCTGTGATTGCTTTTTACAGGCTTCAAGGGATCCAAAAAAGAAGTTATGTACTCACCATAATGTTTCATGTGAGTTGTTCATCTCGCCTTCATTCTTACAGATGGGTTTGGAGCTGATCCTCGGCTCCGAGTCAGCCTACTACAAAGCTCAAGGTCTTCAGACAGCTCGAGGCCAAGTCCCTATCTCATGATGCACCTTGAGTTACCTCAGATCTTGTTTGCTTTGTCTAACAATACTATGTGCCATTCTATCACATTTTTATGAAAAACCCATAGAAAGACTGATCAACCATGATAAAATTAGTATCTCGGTCCTTGAAAAACCCTGGAGGTAGTAGGAGGGTAGGAAGTAAGAATGAAGGCGAGATGAACAACTCACATGGAACGTTATAGTGAGTACATAATTCTTTATGTGAAGGTGTTCTATCTCACCGCTCATTCTTACAAATGGGTAGCGTCTCAAGCATCATCTTTCTCGGGAGGCTCACGGGAGTATGTTTTTCAGAACAGTAGAACCAAGGGAGGCCCTGTCCCTGGAGGCCTTATCAACTTTGTAATGAGTGATAAAAGTATGAGGTCTTGACCAAGTGGCTGCTGCACAAATGTTGTCTATAGGAAGCCTAGCAGAAAAAGCAGAGGATGTGGACACTGCTCTGGTAGAATAGCCTTAATTTTGTGTTGTAAAGATAAATTGGCAGCTGATGCAATCAGATTACCATTTAGATAGTGTTGTTTTTGCCACTGGCATACATTTCCTAGAATCTAAAAGGGAAACAAAAAATTGTTCTGATTTTTTTGAACTCTTTGGTTCTATCCAGGTAAAATCTGAGCTGTCTATGAACATCAAGCTTGTGCAGCATATACTCTAAGTTGTTGGTGTGTTTTGGGAAAAACACTGGTAAATCTATGATTTGGTTAAGGTTAGCTTCAGTACACAATTTAGATAAAAATGAAGGATTTGTTCGCAGGGACACTCTGTCAACATGAAAAGTCAAATGTGGAGGTTTTATGGACAAGGCATGAAGCTCTGATACTCTATGGGCAGACGTAATGGCTATTAAAAAGATAGTCTTCCAATACAAACATTTTAAATCACATGAGGAAGCTGGCTCAAAAGGTGGGAGAATAATGCGTGAAAGCATAAAATTTGGTTCCATGGGGTATAATGGGATTTCACTGGTGGTCTGAGGTGGAAGGTCCCTTTGAGAAAGGCTATGGATAGCTTGTGTGACATTATGTTCAATCCTTCAAAGCCAAAGTGAAAATTAGAGATGGCGGCAAGTTATACCTGAACTGTAGCTGCTGCAGCTCCTTTGTTGAAAAGCATAGTCAAAAATTCTAATCGAGTGGAAATGGGGGCTTGGTAGGGATTAATATTATTCTGAGAAGCCCATATAAAAATCTCCTCCATTTGCTAAGGTATAACTTCCTAGTAGCGGATTTATGAGAAGATATTAAAATATGCTGCATTTCGTTTGAGAGGTTATGGAACCTGGCTGTGTTGGGAATTGGTGCAGCCAAGCTGTTAATTTTAGGGACTGAAGTGACGAATGAAGAGCCCCCGACAAATGCATCAGAAGGTCTGGAACTGGGTCCAGAATCCAAGGCTCTTCCAGTAGATGAAGTTGAAGGAAGGGAAACCAAATTTGATGAGGCCAATGAGGGGCTATTAGAATGATGGTCCTTCCCAGGGCTTTTGGTTTCTGTTATACTTTGGGTATAAAGGGAATTGGTGGGAATGCATAGAGGAGACCCAGAGGCCAATCGTGTATGAGTGCATCCCTTGGGGAATCTCCCAGAAGGGGAATCAGGGCAAAGTAGCTTCTGCATTTTGTGTTCATGTGGGAAGCAAAAAGGTTGCAACAAGGCTGGCCCCACCTGTGGAATATTCTCTCTGCTATCTCTTTTTTGAGGGACCACTCGTGAGGCAACAAAATTGCCCTGCTCAGTTTGTCTGCCATCATTTTGGAATTCCCTGGGATGTGCATTGCTATCAGAAAACACTGGGTGGATGTAGCCCACCGCCATACTCTTAGGGCCTCGTGACAAAGGGGATAAGACCTCGTTCCTCCTTGATTGTTCAAGTACCAGACCACTGACATGTTGTCCGTCTGAATCACATTTGTCCCCAGAGGGAGAGAGTCCTGAAAGTACTGCAATGCCAAAAGTACCACTCTCATCTCCAGGACATTGATATGCAGATGTGTCTCTTGTTCGGTCCATGTGTCTTGGGCTGTTCTTCCCTGAAAATGCTCCCCCACCCTATCAATGAAGCGTCCTTGGTCACTGTGGCTACTGGTGACGGTAGGATAAAACGACGACCTATCCTTACTTGAAGAGAGGTCAACAACCACCAAAAATCCTTTTTGCATGTGTTTGTTACAATTATGAGATGAGACATTGGGAGCTCTTGATAAGACCATTGAGTGAATAGCAGCCATTGTAGAATCCGCATGTGCATACGACCCAATGGTATTGCTATTATTGCAGCTGCCATCATGCCTAACAACTTTAGCACTTCTGATGCTGCAGCCTTAGTCACTGGATATGATGTTCTGGACTTGCTGACAAAGTAGTAAAACTCTTTCTGCTGGAAGTTTTAAAGTGGCGGCGGTGGTGGTGTCCAATTCTGCTCCAATAAAAATGATATGTTGCGATGGCGACATGGCAGATTTTTCTGAATTTATGGTAATTCCCAGATGATTGCAAAGAGTAAGACTGGTGTCCTGTGCTTGTATTAGCTGATGCCTGGTGGTGGCGGTGAGGAGCCAATCATCTAAGTACGGAAACACCTGGAATCCTAAATGCCTCAGGTGAGCCGTGACCACTGCCATACATTTGGAGAACTCTCTGGGAGGGCTGTAGTGAGAACAAAGGGCAGGGCTCAAAACTGATAATGATTGGCTCCCAGCCAGAAGCACAGATGATCCCTGGATGGTCTGGCCATTTTTATATGATAGTACGCATCCAGTAGATCTGTCAAGCACATCCAATTGTCTTTCCCTAATAAGGGAAGTATCGACTGAAGTGTGACCATCTGGAACTTCTGTTTCTTGACAGATCTGTTTAGTCTGTTGAGGTGCAAAATAGGTCTCCAGTCCTCTGTCTTTTTTGGAACTAAAAAGCATCTTGAGTAAGTTGTGGATCCTGTCTGGTCTGCTGGGACTAGTTGGATGACTCTTTCTCTTAGCAATGTTTGGACCTCTACTGTTGCTTGTTCCCTGTAACTGGGTGGAACATCCGGGATTTTTGTTGTCAGTGGAGGGGGAATGGCAAAGGGGATGAAATATCCTCTGGAAACTATATTTTATACTCAGTTGTCGTTTATTATTTTGAGCCACCCATCTGGATACAAAGATAAGCGACTCCGACTGCCTCCAGAGCAGGACAGTCGAACCTCCTTTCAGGAGCGCTGGTAGGGCTTCCCAAAGAACTGGTCACTGTCACCCTGGTTTTGCGGACTCCCTCTGCCGCGAGGGCAGCATCTTCCATTATTGCCCTCTCCTCTGCCCCTGGAGGGGGATTTACCACGCGTATCCAGAAAGGTTCCTTGGGCTTTTCGGAACCACATCTTTCCTCCCTTTTGACCCTTGGGGTAGGGTCTAGTAGGGGTGGAAAAACGGACTCCGACAGCAGACAGAGTCCTTCCTTCCTGCTCACACCTGGTCAAAGTTTCCTTAACTTTGGGCCCAAAAAGGGACGAAACATTAAAAGGGATGTTGACAAAGGATGACTTAAAGGGCTCCGTGAAGGAACACAAGTGCATCCAGGAGTGCCTCCTGAGAGCAATTCCTGTACCCGCTGCCCTACTCATTCCATCAGCTGCATATGAAATGAGACACATGGACGAGTTCACTATAGAATTGAGGGTAGCAAGCTGGGAGGCGACTTTGTCTGAAGCTCCTACAGCTACCATATCCTGAAGAGTATCTCCAAGCTCTTTTAGGAGATCTCATTGCAGTCTTGTAAAATGTGTGAGATAGTTCAGTGAACGCATGGCAAAAGTCACTGAACTGTACATGAGCTTCCCGTATCTATCCATGATCCTAGAGTCTCTGCTAGGAGGATGGATAGAGGAAGAAGTTTCTGACATCTCCTTTTTGGTGACTGCCGCCACCATATGGGATCAACTGTCACTCCCTTAGTGAGAATGGACTTATCCTGACGGGAAGAAATACATTTGTTGAGCCTCCTAGGGACAGGCTCCATGGTGTCTGGAGACTCCCATGTCTTTCATGAGAACAGCTCCATGTGCTCATTCAAGGGCTGAGACACCCAAGAGGTGGAGGGTTGAGACCCAAAAGCCTTCAGGAGAACCGACTCATCTTCAGTAGGGTTGGTAGACTTCCAGTCACCCCTCTGCTTAAGGATTTCTAATATCTCTGCAAATGAGATATCTTCAGAGGGCGACCGTGGGGACCCTTCTAATTCATCTAAGTCGGTATCAGACGTGAGAGACTCCTGCGGGGAGTCTAGGTGCTTCCTCTTGCAAATTCTCTTCCTGGGAACCTCATCAAAGGAAACTTCTGGTGAGGTCTCGGAGGAGCAGGGGCCAACCAGTCGGGCTTCCTGAGGCTCAGGGTCTCTACGCTTCAAAGGGATCTGTGAGGCAGAAGTAGACAAAGGTGCTTTTGGGGAGGAGGTAGTTGGACCTGAAGTTGTAGATGTCTTGGGGGAACATCACTCTCCTCATGGCTTCAAAAGCACCTCTACTCCAATGAGAAGGGACTGCTGGATCCAAAGAAACAACCGATCCCCTCAGCACTGGAACATTGGGCTCCAAACCAGAGGTAGGAGCTGAACTCATCCAAGCTGAGGCCCCGAGAGGCAAAGTCGGAACCAACAGGTCAGTCCGACTATCCTCCTTGGACCCGACCAGAGAATGTCAGCTCCTAGACTCCTCAATAGGTGCCAAGGAAGTCAGAGTAAATGGAACCGATGGCACTGGAGCAGGCGTCGGCTCCAAAGGCTCAATAATCATTAGGTCCAACTCCTCTGGCTCTGAAGGATCGGTATGGCTCGGAGGAGGAAAAAAGTCGATGGCATAAAAGTCTTCGATTCCGAAACCAGTTGGGTTGGAGCCAATAAAAATTTAGCAAATGCCAGTGCCTGTAGCAACTTCTGCACCATACGATCCACATCCAAATCAGATAGGCTGATCGAGGCCCAAGATGAATGTATGGAGGGAGGTACCAACTGGAAAACAGGAGACTTTAATACTTCGGAGACCAATTCCAGTACTGGTGACCAGCTCTGAAAAGACAGGACGCTCGGCTCTGAAGGCTGTGGAGCCGATGTTGACGTTTTTTTTATTTTGTCACATCAGTAGAAGAAGCCTTAGAAGACTTTGAAGACTTGCTAGACTGGCTAGATTTATCCTGGTCACTCAAAGCTTCCTGAAATTAAGATTTTAAAAGTCCTCTGTCAATGAGATTTCTTTTTCTCTTATGTAAAACTCTACAAGAAAAAGAATGGCAAATGGAGCAGCTCATTTGCAAGTGCAAGGCTCCAAGACAATAAACACAATTTATGTGACTATCTGTCACAGACATCTTTTGTCCACATTTTGGATGCTTTTTAAAGCTAGACTTAGGATGCTTGTCTTTCTCCTGGCCAGCCATATTAAATTCTACAGCACCAAAAATTCTACTGTACAATAACAGATTGTAGTCTCAAAGAAGAATACACACACAGACACACACACACACACACACACACACACACACACACACACACACACACACACACACACACACACACACACACACACACACACCTTTAGCAAACATACAGTAATTAGCCCTAAACAACAAATAAGCTGTATAAGAATAAATGTGATGTAACTATAACCATCTAAATGCACTCACACACACTATAGTTTAAAGATTCTTATTTAAACTTCAAAGCTATATATATAACTATGCTAATATTTTATGAAGGCACACCAAAGAAGGGAAGGGAATATTAAAGACCTTTAAAAAATGAAGGTCAAAGGGAGAAGAATTATCTAATATTAAGCTATCAAAGTTATAACTATGAATAACTATCACTAACTATTATAAGTAATACCAAATGTAGTAAAGTATTTAGAAAAAAGCTATACTGGCCCGAGCTGTGCTAGGAAATCTCCAATCTATTGCAGCGGCAAACTAGATCTGAGGTAACGCAAGGTGCATCATGGGATAGGGACTTGGCCTCGAGCTGTCTGAAGACCTCGAGCTTTGTAGTAGGCCGACTCCCATCTGTAAGAATGAATGGCAAGATAGAGCAACTTCACATTATTTCTTTATTTAAACGACCTGTTAATTCAGGCATCCTCTCCAGAGACCCTTTTGCAAAATCTTCATTTTGCCATTTCACTTCTTCATAGCCTGGGTTTTAGTATAAGTTTCAAAAATTCTTCTCTAACTCCTTCTCAGAATCATGTTTTTCTGGGTTGCAGGATTCAGATGGTGCCAATGCTTGCATTCTTGCTTCCTCCAAAGGCCTTAACTCTCATTTCTTTCTTTCACACTTTTTTTCCATTGACTTCCATTACTGCCACGGAGTTTCTGAGAGGTCTGGATTTCATTGCATCCACCATTCCAATGCTCCCTCTGGCCAAACTTCAGATGAAAAAGTTTCAGTTGTTTCTAAAGTCAGTGAGCTCTAACATGCACATCCTCTAGACTTTGTGGTTCCTCTTCTTCCTTGTCTCTTGCAGGAACTTCACTGATGGATTCACCAACTGTCTCTGAATCCAGATTCATCCCGCCTCTTCCCTCTCAGGAATTTTTCACAGATGCAGACAAGGGAGGGGGCAACATTTGGCTCCCTGAAAGTACAGGGGGTCTGGCCGCCTCATCAGCAAAAGGAATACATCAATGTCAAAGAGGTGAAAACTCTTCTGCTGGCTCTTCAGGCCTTTCATCATCTTTTCTCTCCAGGGCCTCTCAAGGTTTTCACAGACAATACCACAGTGATGTGGTATACCAACAAAAACAGAGGAATGAGATCTTATCTCCTTTGCCAGTTGGCACTTCTGGTATGGGATTTTGCTGTCAAGTATTAAGTGACTCTTCAGGCAATTTATATCCCTTCCAGTTAAAACACTGTAGCAAACACTTTGAGCAGGTTCTTAATGCAGCCCATGAATGGATGCTTTACACTAACGTGTTTCTGGATATTATCCACCACTGGAGTACTCCTCAAGTGGATCTTTTTGCCTCCTCTCTGAACAGACAGCTTTCTCTATTTTGTGCCAGAGTCCCAGGTCCTCTGGTATGGAAGATGGACTCCCTCTCATTTTCTTGGAAGGGGATGTTTCTTTATGCATTCACTCCCCTTCCTCTCATTCCGAAGGTCCTATTCAAAATTCAAAAGGATACTCACAAAATCATGTTGGTGACTCCTGTTTGGCCATGACAGCACTGGTTCCCTCTACTTCTGCATCTAACTAAGGGCAATTATTACAAGTTACCTCACAGGGTAGATCTAATCACACAAGACAAGCGACCTCTCATCCATTCCCACCTGTCCACACTTCAATTAACACTGTGGATGATAGAATTTTGATTCCTCATAGACACCTGTTTTTAGAGGATGTGCTGCAAGTCTTGCAGAAGGCCAAGAAACCTAGTACTAGGAAATCCTACTTATCCAAATGGAAGAGGCTTTCTATTTGGTGTCTCTCTCGCAACCTGGACCCACTTACTGTGGACATTCCTTTGGTTCTCTCTTATTTGTGTGAGTTGCTCAATGTTGATTTGGCCTATTCTTCTATTAAGGCCCACTTATCAGCTATCTATGCTTGTTTGCCTTTTTCTCCTCCTCTAGCTTCTAAATTTGAGATGAAACAATTGTTAAAGACGTCCTTAATTTATTTATTATTTTTATTTTATTTTACATTTGTTGACCAGGCTAGTCTAACTGGATACATGTCCATTTTCAGTAGAGGCCCAGGGAGAAAAGCTCCAAGATTAAACTAGTATACATTAAAAAAAGTAAATGTAAAACATAAAATAGCACATGTTAATATCAGTAGTACAATAATGCATTACGCTAACATAATAGGAATTAACATGAAAAAACAGTCTATGCACATCAAGCTAAAAATGACTGAATAAAATATTGCTGTAGGCTTACACACCTACACACACATAACACATGAATGCACAACTCACACATATTTACATGCCCATACTTGTGTGGACTTGAGCATACAGGTGGATACAGGCAACAAAATAGAATGTAGCATCCGAAAGATATGTTTACAGATTGTGGCAATATGCTAGATGTGGAAACAATTTGACTGAGGTATATAGGTTGAATTAAGTTCCACGTTGTGGTAGGGAAGAGATGAAAGATCCTAAGTAATTATTTTGTTTGTAGCAAAATTCATACACAAATAACATAGATGGCATATGTACAAGATCATTTAGTGAGAGGATGCTGAGTCATCTTACTAGGTGGATGGTTGGGAAAGGAGAAAAAAAAATTGTCAGTATGCTATACAGTTAGTGTTAATCATGGTTAGTACAAGGGCATAGCCATTGTGCCTTAAGGAGTAGTTTTAGTTGGTGCTTAAAAAGTGTTAATGATGGAAGAAGTTGTAGGTTGGTGGGGAGTCTATTCCAAAACTTACCCACGGAATTTGAGAAAAGGGAGTCCTCTGCTTTATTATAGGATTTCTGAATGTTTACTTGTAATTTATTTGCAGAGAGAAGGGTAGTGAGGTTTCTGTAGGGAGAGATTAGGCTTTTGAGAATAGGAGTATTGTTAGGATGAAAGAGTATCTTATGGGAGATTATAACTTGTTGAAATATAAGCTGGTTTTGGAGTTCTAGCCAACCTAGCTGTCTGAGATTTATACAGTGATGTGTTCTATATGGTGAACCTGTGGCAAATCTAGCAATGTTATTATAGGAAGTTGCGAGTTTGCTTAGGTTAGATTTGGAAAGATTAGTATAAATAGATGAAGCAAAGAGGAGGGTAGAAATAAGGTGGGTGTGGGCGATGGTGGTTCTGGCTTCAGAGGTAAGGAAGGATTTAATCCTAGAGAGTGAGCCAAGTTTTTTATTATCTGTTTTAATAGTGGTGTTAATGTGATTGCCAAAGCTAAGATGTTGGTCAGTTGTTACACCTAGAAGTTTGGTGGTCGGGTCAGGTACAATTACAGTACCATTGCTAGATTTAACAGTGAGATCAATAGGGGGAGACTTTAGTGAAGAAGTAGATAACAGTAATTTAGTTTTTTTGCGTTAAGTAGGAGGCAACGTTGCAAGAACCATGTTTCAACTGAGTTAAATACTGTCTGGGTAATGTTTTGGAGCTCAGCAGATTAGGTGGCAGCACACACTAGTGTGGAATTGTCTGCATATTGTATGTAGATGGCTTAAGGAATATTTAGTTTTAGATCACTGATGAATATAGAGAAAAGTAGAGGTCCCAGGATGGAGCCTTGTGGGACCCCAACAGTAATAGGAAGAAGAGTGGAAAGGTTATTGTCCCAGAGGACAGCTTGTTTTCCTTTTTCTAGGTAGGACTTGAACCATCTTAAAGCGTGAGAGTTGAGAGAGACTTGTTTTAGTATGTCTAGTAGTAGTTGATGGTTTACTGTATCAAAGGCTTTTGATAGGTCTAAGAAGAGTGCTGCGGAGAGCCTGTTGTTGTTACGATGCAGTCAGTGAAGGATAGTAGGGCTGTAATAATACTATGGTGAGGCCTAAAGCCATGTTGACAATCTGATAGAAGATTATTTTGGAGAAGGTGTTCAAGTAATTGGAGGTGGATACATTTTTCCATTATTTTGGCTAGAGGGGACAGTAGGGCTATGGGGCGAAAGTTAGATATTTTGGTGGAGTTACCACCCTTATGAAGTGGGATTATGTGAGAGATTTTCCAGACAGATGGAATAGAACCTTCAGTAATGGATCTGTTGATTAGTATAGAAACAGGATAGGAGAGTACTTTAGATGTGATTTGCAAATATTCAGGTGGTAGGTAATCTGCTGATGGGGTACATCGTTTAAGTTTAGTCAGTAGGGTAAAGATGAGAGATGTAGGCACTGGATTTAGTTGAAAAGTGGGGGGTTTGCTAGTCATGGGGAAAGTGAAGGTAGAGCTGACAGGGGGTAAGGAACTAGCAAGAGACTGTACAGTTTCAGTAAAGAATGTGTTGAAGGTGTCAGCAATCTCCTTATGATTAGTTAAGGAGAGGCCTGAGGGGGTTGGTGTCTTAGAGTGGCCTGGGTGTAAAAGTCTATTAATAGCTGACCAGAAGGTTTGTGGGGTTTGTTGATGTTTGTCTTGGAGTTTAAGGAAGTAGTTTTTTTTATCAAGGAGAATTAATTTTTTGTGGCATTTCTACAGTGTTTATAGTTCTGGTGATCAGTTGGGTTTTTAGTGTTTCTCCATTTAGACCAGATCTTATTTCTTAATATGATTCTGTGTCTTGTCTCTTTAGTTAACCATGGAGCAGCTTTACTTCTGGTTCTAATAGACCGACTAGGGGCATGGTATTCTAGGATTTGTAAGAATTTGGAATTAAAATAGGATACGGCTTCCTCAAGGGGGAGTTGTTTTAAGGGAGACCAGTCACAGGCTAGTAGCTCAGCTTGGAAACTTTCAGAATTAAAGTGTTTTTTGTTTCCTGTAGTTTTAAAGGTTGTTTTGTTAGGGATGAAAGTTTTTTGCCTAATTGTATAGTTTAGGAAGTGGTCAATAATATTGTCTGGAAGGGTGTCTGCTATATAAGTGAGGGAATGGTTTTTCACTAGGATCAAATCTAAGGTACTCTCTTTCCCATTGGGTTTATGGATTCTGGTAGGGGTGGTGATAATTTTAGAAAAGCCATACAGGTTATTATGGGCTGATGGTTTGTTAGAGGTACAGCAATTCCAGTCTATATTGAAGTCACCAAGTACTATGGTTTCTTGAGGGGGGGAAGAAGAGAGCCAGCAGAGAATATTTTCAAAGGAGTTGATGTTTAGGTAAGAACAGATTATGTAAATAGATTTGGTGGTATTAACTTGAAATTTAGTGCAAAGGAGTTCTGCATTATTGTCTAAGGGTATTTGTAGGTCTACTACAGACAAGTTTAGCTCAGCTTTATACAGTATTGCTACCCCTCCACCCTTTTTAGTTATACAGTCTAATCTTCTGATATTATAACCTGGCGGATAACTTTTTGTCCTTTGTTCCTGGTTTGAGCCAGGTTTCTATTAAACACAGAACATCAAAAGAATATGTGTCAAATAGTGCAGAGAGTTGGCTGATTTTGTTATTTTAGCTTTGTATGTTAAGATGGGCTATAAGTAATGAGTTTGCAGTTTTAGTGAGGGTAATTGGGATGGTTGGATGGGGTTGGAGGGAATTTAGAAGGGTGCTATTATTAGGTCCTGGACTGGGATGAATATCACTGTGAAGTAAAGGGTGTTGTTGAAAAATAAGTGAGAGCTTAAGGAGTTTGTAGAGAATATATTATGATATTCTGGCTTGTTGGGGAGTAATATGGGCTAGCCTGTGAAACTTTGGGGAGAGGTAGGTTGAGGTAGTGATGATATTAGCATGGTTGTGGGAAGGAGATTGGGTGAAAGATGATGTTTGTCTTAGTGGAGAGAGGGATGGAGTGAGGTGTAGGTTTTCATATACAGTAAGCATATAAGATATGAGTAGTAGGTGTGTTGTAGCAAGAAAGAGGAACGTGTTTGTAGGTTTAGGCTGATGCAATGAGGGCATGGTAGGAAGGAGGAAAGAGAGAGGTGAGAGAAAGTGGTTGAATTAAACAGCTAGTTAGTAGAGAGATAGTATAGTAGGGCTAGTAGTGTGGAGAGTAGTGAGGGTATGGGTGAGTATGTTTCTACTGTTCTGTGGTATATAATGAGGTAATTAGATAATTAGGGGAAGGGTAGTGGCCTGTGGTGTATAAGTGTAGGAGCACTGGGGGTGTGTGGGATTTGGGGGTAGGGTAGGGGAGTGAAGTGAACCCGTAGGGCGAACAGAGCAGGTAGAGCCAGGTAGTGGAAGAGAAGACAAGGAAAACAATCAATAAGTGTGAGAAATTAGAAGGTAAGAAAGTAGGGATGTAGGGTAAAGTTTAGAGGCTTTCAGGGATGGACTTTGGGTGTCCAAGGAGTACAAAGTGAGATAGAATATAGGGGGACAGTACTTGAGGACAGCAAATGGTAAGCAGAAGTAAGGCTAGACACTCATATCAGCAAAAGCAGGTGATGAGAGGGGAAAGGAAAGAAAGGGGCCAGAAGGCTAAGAGTAAGGTGCCACCTAGTGGCCACACACTAATGGCAGGAGGAGAGATGCAAAAGAAAATGATCCCTGAGGGGGGATAACAGGCCAGGGTAGTGACTGGAGAGATCCTGGTTAGGTAATTAGTGGGGGGGGGGGCAAATAGCTAGGGCAACCTTGAGCTGGAGGAGCCAGGGTTAAGTTAATGCTAGGAAAACAGGGGATGTGGCTGCTTTTTAATCTGGTGGGAAAGGTTGATTAACCTAACAGAGGTACTCCAATATATGTAGTAATATTAAGCAAAAACACCATTACAGGACATACTTTCATGGAAGTTCTTTCAGGGAAAAAAAATTATAGGCTATGGTGGAATTCAGGACTGTGGTTCTGTTTCATCCACGCAGGGCACTTCAGATAGACAAGTGCAGGGACAGGCAGGAACACAAAGCTGGTATATGCAGAGAAGACAGGAAAAAACAACAATAGTGAGGCTATTAGTACAGGAATAGCAGTAAGAGAGACAATACTTCTTAAAATGACTACTTACAGCTTTATGGGTAGAAAAGACTAATATGGTGCTTTAATAAACATGTAACAGACCAGTTAGGGAAAGATTAAGAACTTAAACACCTTTAAATATTACTAACATAACTAGTTTAATGTATCATTACAAGTGAGCAGGGCAATGTAAATAGAGTTCCACTTTAGTTGATATGGGCAAAATAATGAGGAACTCAGTAGATGTAGCAGAGTGAAACTTCAGTAAGTAAGCACTTTTTAAGGCATTACAGATTAAACAGGCTGAAATGTGTATAACAAAAACTATTCAATCCCCTTTGTGTGTAGCGCTAAACTCCATGCAGTCATAAACTGTAGTACACTAGCGCACATATGGTTTTACAGCTGTAGTTCAGATTATCATATACTTTTTACGTATATTGGGCTAAAGTACTATTAAAGCCTCTCCAAGTGTAGCACTATAGCCATGCAGACATTACAGTGAAGAAAAACAGAAATAGCGCACATAAGGTTAAATAGTTTATGTGGGCAAATAATGAGGAACTCACTAGTTGTAGCAGAGTTATTATTGGTAAGTAAGCACTTTTAAGGCATTCTGGGTTAAAACAGGCAGAAATGTATAAAAGGACTGTTCAATCCCCTACTTGTGTGGTGCTAAATTACGTGCAGTCATTAACTGTACTACAGTAGCGCACGTATGATTTTACAGATGAAATCCAAAATGCCATAAGTAATTTAAGTATAATATTGGGCTACAGCACTGTTTAAAACCTCTCCATGTGTAGTGCTATTTCCATGCAGACATTTACAGTAAAGAAAAATAGCATACATATGGTTTAGTAGCTAGAGTTTAAAATATCATGTACGTTCCTTGACTAGGTAACATAACACGCTAAACAGACAATAAGCAATTCAAGCAATGATCGTAAATTATTATATTGCTCAATATAGTTACCATATTGCAAAGCATTTAAGGATAAAGCTTTACGAAGGACTCATTAGCAAAACAGCCATGGAACGGCTTCCAAAGCACCACATGCACAACGCTACAAGAACTATAACAGTTTTAGGTTAAAAAAAAAAATGTAGTGCAAACACAGGTAGCTTACAAAACAAGACAGTAGATAGGGTAGTTATCAGAGCCGTTGTCTCTTTAGTGAAGTAAAACCTTTTCTGTTATGCAATGAGACACAATGGTACATGTACTTACAGTAGAAGCAACCAGAGGCAGGGAGTGCACAGCAGCCAGGGACAGGGCAGGGCAGGGGGAAATAAAAATGGCGTCCCCTTGCTTGGGGTATATTTGTGTAGTAAGGGAGGAAGTTGGGGCAATATAGTGAGGTAAGTGACAAGGGCAAAGGGGAGAAGAATAGGAGTGAAATACAGGTAACGAATCAGACACTGGGAGATATTACGGCAGCAGGTCTGTTGGGAGGGGGAAGGGATTAGGAAGGTGAAGAGAACAGAGAAGGAAGAATGTAGATCAGATTGGGGACATAGAGACCAAGGGTAGAACTGTGCCAGGGAAGTTAGTAATGATAGCGATGTACAGGTCAAATACTGTAAGGCCTGAAAGTGATACAGGTGTGGGGAGGTAAGGCAGCAGGATAAGAGCCAGGTAGTAGAAGAGAAGACAAGGAAAACAATCAGTAAGAGTGAGAAATTAGAAGGTAAGTAAGTAGGGATGTGGGGTAAAGTTTAGGGGCTTTCAGGGATGGACTTTGGATGCCCAAGGAATGCAGAGTGAGACAGAATCTAGGGGGACAGTACTTGAGGAGAGCAAATGGTAAGCAGAAATAAGGCTAGACACTCATATCAGCAAAAGCAGGTAATGAGAGAGAAAGGAAAGAAAGGGTCCAGAAGGCTAAGAGTAAGGCGCCACCTTATGACCACACACTAATGGCAGGAGGAGAGATGCAAAAGAAAATGATCCCCATGGGGGGAATAACAGGCCAGCGTAGTGACTGGAGAGATCCTGGTTAGGCAATTAGTAGGGGGGGGTGGGACAAGGAGCTAGGGCAACCTTGAGGTTGGAGGAGCTAGGGTTAAGTTAATGCTAGGAAAACAGGGGATGTGGCTGCTGGCTAACCTGGTGGGAAAGGTTGCTTAACCTAACAGAGGTACTCCAATATATGTAGTAATATTAAGCAAAAACACCATTACAGGACATACTTTCATGGAAGTTCTTTCAGGGAAAAAAAAAAAACTGGCTCTCACAGAGCAGATAGGCTATGGTGGAATTCAGGACTGTGGTTCTGTTTCATCCACGCAAGAAACTTCATATAGACAAGTGCAGGGACAGGCAGGAACACAAAGTTTCATGGAAGTTCTTTCAGGAAAAAATTGACTCTCAGAGAGCAGATAGACTATGGTGGAATTCAGGACTGTGGCTCTGTTTCATCCACGCAGGGTACTTCAGACAGACAAGTGCAGGGAAAGGCAGGAACACAAAGAGTAGAAGCAACCAGAGGCAGGGAGTGCACAGCAGCCAGGGACAGGGCAGGGGGAAATAAAGATGACGTCCCCTTGCTTGGTGTATATTTGTGTAGTAAGGGGTATTAGACATCACATGAAGTCTGTTTCTCCTTCCTGGGATCTTAACTTTGTTTTGGAGAAGTTGACCCAGGCTTCTTTTGAACCTGCTGGTTCAGCCTACTTGAATCATTGTTTCTGGAAGACAGTTCCTTTTTTAGCTCTTACCTCTGCCAGATATGTGTCTGAGTTGCAGGCTCTTATAGCTTGTCTTTCTTTTTTGATCTTTCATGAGGACAGAGTGTCCTTGTCCACTAACCCTTCTTTTATGTGCACTAACCCTTCTTTTATGTTTAAGGTAGCTAATGAGCTTTTACCTAACCAGTCTATTAATCTGCCTACTTTTTTCCCCTCTCTGCAAGATGACATTGAGAGGCTGCTGCATACTTTGGATGCATATAGACATTTTAGGGTTTATTTGGATAAGACTAAAGCTATTAGAAAATCTGATCAGTTATTTGTTTCTTTTCATCCTAGATCTCTGGGACTTACTGTATATAAGCAAACTATTTCTTCTTAGACTTTGAAGGCTATTTTCTTTTGTGACACTTTTCATGGCAACAGCCTTTTTTCTTTAAAGAAGCTGTGGCTTCTTCTGTTGCTTTTTTTAACAGCTTAGATACTGAGTCTGTTCTTGAAGCAGCTACCTGGACTTCTGTGCATACCTTTACCAAGCAATACAAGTTAGATGGTACCTCTAGAGCCAGGGCTGGTTTTGCTAGTTCCGTTCATGTTTTTTTAGGGAATCTACTGTTCCTTCCCTCTCCACAATTTCCTCTTGAGCTTTGACACTCGCCCATATGGTAAAGAATACTGCAGCAGTGAGTGTAAGGTAACGTACAGCTGTGTAAACTCTTACCATAATTATAGATGTCCTTGCTTTCACTGTTACAGTATTCGCTCCCTCCCTCCACCCCCCAGTCTCTTACCTTCCTGGATGTACAGAATACCTATTGCATTCCTTGGACTGATGCTCCTACTGGGGCGATCAGTTCTGTTTATGGTAGGCCTGAATGTCATCTTTATGTTCTATGCTACGCAAAGTGAGTTTGGGTGACATTCCGTGTACCTTTTAAGTAAGCAACAAGTAATCTTTGGTAGACTAGCTGGATGTTCAGGCTTCCACGCCAAGGAATCCCATATGGTAAAGAATACTGCAGCAGTGAAGACAAGGACATCTACCATTACTGTAAGATTTTACACAGCTGTACTTTATCTCACCATTTGTTCTATCAGTAAGAACCTGTGCAGATATAACAGTCATGATGAAACATAAATCAGGGTTACCTTGGTCAACAGAAATCTGTCAAGATTAGACTGACCTTGTTCTCTTTTGCATTCAGTAGTACCATCCAAATTAGAAGAAAAGAAGGGAAGGGATAATTAAGAGCTGAGTCCATGGAAACGAGAAATTACCTATTTTCCAAACTGCATCATGAGGGAAAAAGTAACAAAAGTTTTTTTATGCCATGTGGAAAAATATCTGTGAATTCTGCATCCATTCATGAGCCAGGGTTGCTTTCCTGCTCAAAGCATCTGCCAAATGGACTTTTAAACCTAGAATATTTGAAGAGCAAGTCGAACACATTCCCTCAGTTAACAAGCAAGTACAATGCCGTACCTGCTACATTAAGCACAGGATGGTTATACACTTTCCCACAATTCCTGTACACATTTGGAGCACACAGCTATGTTCATGCTCCCAAATCCATCTACATATAGATCACATGTCTGGGACCTTTCTTCACAAGGTACTCCTGTGATGTAGCTTGGCCATCTCCTTTGCCCCCCCCCTTTGCTGGCCTGCAGCCAGCCCCAAGAAGAAAGAGCCAAAGAACCAGAGAATGGGGACCTAACATTTCATGATCGTGGAAAGAATTCTGGTTTGTCCTGTGCCATTGGTAGTGAACAGTGGGACAAGTATACTAGACTACAACCATTAACCCACTGACCAACATGGTCATTGCATTGTATAATACCACAAGCAAGTTTGTTGGATCATTCCTCACATCTGCTATGCTTGGCTGGAATGCTTGGAGTACTCTCACTTCTGAGTAGCACTGCATAAGGAACATAGTTCTGGACCTTTCCCAAGGGGGTACTGTTGGAATGTGACTTGACTTGACTTGCTCCCTGCCCCTGGAATAGTTCAATGATTTGGCTACTGTTAGAAAGCACCAACATGTTTTTTCTTCTTCTTCTTAACTCTTATCCATATTTGGAGATAAGGATTTGGCATAAAACCATTGTTATGTGTGTGATTTATTATAATACATAATAGTCTGACAAGTAGTTGGCATAAGTGGGAGGTTGGCATAATGGTTAAGGTGTGTTTAACTTAAAGACACAAGGTGCAGGGATATATTCTCATATAGAGTAATTGGCTAGGCTTAAAATGGCCCAACAAGGGCAGTTAGTCTAGTACTAATCTATGAACCTATGAACCTATACAAGATGTTCAAAAGGAAAAATATGCATCACAAACTTCATTTTGAAATACATGTTGCTTGCTTAGAAATGCTGGCTTGCACATGTATCCTGGAAATCTTCACACTCACTACAGCAGACCCTGACAAGATCAAAATACCAAAACTATCCAGTGACATCTGAAAGGCAGACAGATAGTGATCAGAAGCCACAAACCCTCTCCAAAACAGAGGCAGGTTCAGTACATATATTAGTAAGTGAAGTGGTGGAACTTAGTCCAGCTTTCTGATCCCATGATGACTGCACAACAACAATGGGGTGTCACACAAAGCAAACATGATCAAATCAGAGTTACTTAAAGGCTTCACTAGACAGGGTATGGTTGAGTCATACAGTGCACTACACATTTCCATATATGTCATTCAGGAGGGAAAATAAAGTGAGTCAGTCATTATTAACTGCACAGGTAACAAGGGACACAATGATGTATGGCTGACATCATAGTAGATGGGTGGTGATGTAGATGGAGGTGAAGATAGAGGCATTGTGGGAAGCGATACTCTGTTTCACAGATAATGCCCTCTGGTGACAGGGGAAGGGTTAGTACTATGGGAATGTGACTGGGAGATGTTACTAAATGACTGTGATCTGGGCCACTGTGCTGGTTTCATGTGACAGGACTAGAGATCCCCAGGGCAGGGATATTACACTTCTGCAGAAACAGGACCAGCATGGGCACATTTATTAAGGTGTCCTGTCCCTGTAGGCTGGCAGGAGTCTCTACTCATTACAAAGGCTGGAGGAATGAGAAACTCCTAGAAATGGAGAAGCAGTCTGTGTAATCTGTGATGGCCTCACAATGAGAACACCCCTTGTACTGAGCCCATTTGACCATGGGCAACATTCCTGGATGGGGGAGTGGTAGTGGCACATACTCTTCTTTGTATGGATGTGGATTTTGCAGTGATGTGTCCCACCATAGTCTTTATGAGGCATATCATGGCATCATCTTTGGACTCCATGGCATCTCTGAGGCATTCACAGTGCTATGTAACATCATTACAGAAGCTAGGCACCACACCAATCATCTCTATGTTGGCATGGAAAGCAGCAGACTGTCTGAACGATAGCCCTTCACACTGCTAATTGAGCCCACAGGCATATCAGGGGTCAGATAAGACATATTTTAGCAGCAAAAACACCTTCTAAGGTGCAGGATGGTATATATAGTCACAATAGATGCAATGCACACTTGTGCTACTGCAGCCACAGGAGATCACTGCCAGTGCTCTCACTCACAGGGATGTCCCCCTTTGGGCATGTTCAGTGCCCATGCTATACAATATGTATCTCAGGTGTATATTAGGCCATAACTTCATCTTGAACAATAGGTGGAGGATCATCTAGGAGAAACAGTGCCTATGTGACACCTGACTAATTCAATCTGTGTCTCAGCATCACTGTCAGACCCTGCTTAAGCACTATCGGTCTGTTGTTCTAACCCTGTCTGTACAGGTGTCACTGTTGCAATGGAATAATCTATGATCATACAAGGCACAACAGAGTAAATCTGAATATCTAGAGTAAAAGTTAGGACTTGTGCAGTGCATGCAAACACTGGTACATAATATGCATATATAGGACAGACATGTATCACTACTACCATTCTTACATGCATGCATATGTGGTGCACATATGAGGAAACATACAGTGGCATATGTGGCTTACCTACACCCTACTGTACACACATTTAGTAAAGTTACTAGTCCAGTGCATCAACAGTTGGCCACTCCCAGAACCTCTGTGCACTCCTCCAAGTACAATAACTGCTCCTGTATTATCTCCATGCAGGGATGCTATGAATTCCCTTATTCATCAGTCAGGCTTGTAATAATAGTGGGATCTCAACACTGACTTGTCTCGCTGCAACAATGCTACATGCCTTCTTGCAGGCCCACCAGACCATATCAGTAATATGCCTCTAATATTGCTGTTTGTGTGATTCCATCCAAGAACAACATTGATAAATTGGACAGTGTCTCCCAGTCATCATCCTGTAGTAGCTGGTGAGCTTCCACTCTGCTAGACAAGCAGTGTCCTTGAGTTCTTACTGCCTATAGCAGGACATCATTTCCAGCTCAACTGAAGTTATCAGAACTTTGCCATCCACTTTTTGAGGACATGACAACATCTACGGAACAAGAGGTATAGTTGTATGCCAGAGATACTGGTGATAGTGGGAAAACAAGTACAACATTTAGGTTGCCATATGTATGCACAAAATTACAGCTTTTGACAGCTTTAGGAACACAATAGATGCCACTGATATGTTATACTGTGGATAACAGGATATTTCACTGATAACTCAGACCAGTGGTCAGAAAAGACGTGCATTTATACAGCTGAGGTGGCTGCCACACAGAGGCCCACAAGGATATATAGGTGAAGGGCATAGTTCACACAAATATTACCCCCCCCCCCATCAATCACACTTATACTACCCTAGCCCTACACAGTAACACTAATACTAAAACACCAATCAAATCACTACCAATTACTTACTTTCACTTTCCATCTCCAGCATTCAACTCTACTCTTCCATACTTGCCCCCAATAACCAAACCACATTACTAACATGCTGATCTACCAAACACCCACCATACTCCTTCTAATCCTACTTCCAACCACACATTACTATGCATCATAATCTCTACCACTCACAGATCAAAATTAGAAGTTATGTACCTACCATAACATTCCATGTTAGTTGTCTTCTCTCGCCTTCTTTCTTGCTGGATGGGTTCGGAGCCGATCCTCGGCTCCGACTCGGCACTTGCTTTAGCTCGAGAACTCCTTTTACCAGCTCGAGGCAACCCTATATCCCATGATGCAAGGCGGAACTACCTCAGATCTCGTTTGGCAGCTAACTGACCCTGTAAAGACTATCCTAACATAATTAGGAACCATGGTTCCTAAAAGAAGTCCTCATAACAATGCTCCAGAGGAAGCAATCTAATAGGAACTCTCCAAGATCTGTCCAGGCCAGGGGAAGGAGGGAGGGACGAAGAAAGAAGCAGAGAAGACAACTAACATGAAACGTTATGGTAGGTACATAACTTCTAAATGTTAAGTTGTCAATCTCGCCTTCATTCTTGCTGGATGGGACCGCGTCCCTAGCACCTGTATCCCGGTGGCTCAATGGAACAGACTCTTGAGAACTGTGGAACCAAAACTGGCCCTATCTCTGGAGGCCAAATCCAACTTGTAATGAGACACAAAGGTATGAGGCGTGGCCCAAGTAGCTGCTGCACAAATAGTGTCAATGGGAAGTCTATCCTGAAAGGCTACAGAAGTGGATAGACTCCTGGTCGAATGTGCTTTTGGCTTAGAAGATAGTTGTTTGCCCCTTAGAGAGTACACATAGGAAATGGTGGAAGTCAACCATCTAGATAAGGTCACTTTAGAAACTGGAAGACCTAACCTGTTTTCTGCATAGGAGACAAACAATTGGTCTGATTTTCTAATTTGTTTAGTCCTATGCAAGTAGTACCTGAGCTGACGATGAACATCCAAAAGTGCAGCTTCTGTTCAGCTCTGTCAGAATAGTTAGGAAAGAAAACTGGTAGATCAATAGATTGGTTAATATTGGTTTGAGATACAACCTTGGGAAGAAAGGAAGGGTTAGTTCTAAGCGAAACCCTATCCTTATGAAAAACCAGATAAGGTGAACGAATACAGAGGGCCTGAATCTCAGAAACTCTTCTTGCAGAAGTAACAGCTAGTAAAAATATAGTTTTCCACGTCAATAACTTTAAAGAACACGTAGCAGACGGTTCGAAAGGAGGTAGAATTAGGGATGCCAACATTAAGTTTTGATCCCATTGCGGAGGAGGATGTTTCACAGGCGGTTTCAGGAGAAAAACTCCTCTTAAAAAGGCCTTGCATAACCTATGAGACATGATGTTATTGTCATGCAAGCCAACATGATACTTGGAAATAGCAGCCAGTTGTACTTTGACTGTAGATGACGAAGATCCTGAATGAAAAACCTCCGCCAGGAAATCCAAAACAGAATGTACAGGAGCGGTAAAAGGATCAATATTTCTGGCGTTTGCCCAAATTGAAAAACGTCGCCACTTGCTAGCATAAACAGTTCTAGTGGACGACTTTAAAGAAGACACCAAAATGTCTCTGACTGAGTCAGAAATCATTGGTAGCCTGGCTAGGGAAGGAAGTGGAGCAACCAAGCAGTGAGGTTGAGAGAATGAATGGCCCGGTGCTGCTGACCCGACTGGTGGATCAAAAGATCCGGAACTGGGTCCAGATGCCAGGGCTGCACCAGAAGATGATGATGTAGAGACGGAAACCAAATTTGTCAAGGCCAATATGGAGCAATGAGGATCAATTTGGCTCTCAAAACGGTGGCTTTCTGAATGACTTGAGGAATCAATGGAAAGGGAGGAAAAGCATAAAGAAGTCCCCGAGGCCAATCCTGGGTTAGAGAGTCTCTCAAGGGTTGGCCTGGAAGGGGAAATAGTGTGAAGTAATCTGGGCACTTGCTGTTTTGAGGGGTAGCGAAAAGATCGCAACAAGGGGTGCCCCACTTCAGAAAAATCTGATCTACTACAGATTGATTGAGAGACCACTCGTGAGGCATCAGAATAGATCTGCTTAGCCTGTCCGCCAATAGGTTGGACCTGCCGGGGATGTGCGTTGCTATCAGAAACCGCTGAGAAGAGATCGCCCATTGCCAAAGTCTGAGAGCTTCTCGACATAAGGGATAGGACCTGGTTCCGCCCTGTTTGTTGATGTACCAGACCACGGACATGTTGTCCGTCTGTACTGCAATAGTCCCGTGGGAAGAAAGTCGCCGAGGGCTTGCAACGTTAAAAGCACTGCTCTCATCTCCAGGACATTTATGTGCAGATGGTATTCTATGGGTTGCCACGTCCGTGGACCATCCTGCCCTGATAATGCCCCCACCCGATCAGGGAGGCATCCGTGGTGACTGTGGCAACTGGAGGAGGGGGAACAAAGGGTCGGCCCTGATGAAGAAGCGGGGAAGATATCCACCATCGTAGATGAGCCCTGCACGACTGTGTTACCAAGATTTCGTGTCTCATAGGCAGATCGTGGTATGACCACTGCGTGAATAACATCCACTGCAGGAGACGCATGTGGAAGCGAGCCAGTGGAAGAAGAACAATGGCCGCAGCCATTAGGCCTAGAACTTTCAAGACAAACCTGGCTTTGATCTTGTTGCTTAGTAACAGAAGCTGAACAAATTTCTGGATGTCCAGAATCCTTTGATCTGTTAGCCTGGCTAACATTTTGACGGTATTTAACTCTGTGCCTATAAAGGTGATAGATTGGCAAGGCAGCAGAGAGGATTTTTCGAAATTTACCGAAATTCCCAGTTTCTTGCAAAGCTGTAGGGTGTAGTCTCTGGACCGAAGAAGCTGATGCTTGGTGGTGGCGGAGAGGAGCCAGTCGTCCAAATAAGGAAACACCTGGAATCCTCGACGTCTCAGGTGAGCTGTGACCACTGCCATGCATTTGGTGAACACTCTGGGGCTGAAGTGAGGCCAAAGGCAGTGCTCTGAATTGGTAATGACTGGCTCCCAGCAAAGCGGAGAAACCTTCTGGAGCGTCTGTGAATCTTTATGTGATAGCACGCATCCTGAAGGTCTATGGAGCACATCCAGTTGTCCTTGCCCAGAAAAGGCAGAATGGATTGCAGCGTGACCATCCAGAATCTTGCCTTCTTGACAGACTTGTTTAGTCTGCTTAGGTCTAGTATCGGTCTCCAATCTCCCGTCCTTTTGGGGACCAAAAAGAATCTTGAGTAGAAGCCGGATCCTACTTGGTCTGCCGGTACTGTCTGGATGGCTCTTTTTTCCAGGAGTTTTGAAACCTCCTGTCTTGCCAAATCCCTTTGACCGGGTGAGATGTCTGGATGGGATTGTAGAGGTATGGGAACCTTTCAAGGGATTTTGTAACCCTCGGATATGATCGACTGTACCCACTTCTCTTGGGATAGGGATTGCCAGGCTACTGGGTACAGTGAAATTCTTCCCCCGACTGCCTCCAAGGGTGGACAGTCGGGCAACACCTCAGGGATGCTGAAAGGGCTTCTCAGGAAGAGATTCCCTGTTGCCCTGGTTATGAGGACCCCCCCTGCCTCTAGGTTCATAGGTTCATAGGTTCATACTAGGCTATCTCAGGCTTTCTGGCGCCAGCCACCTTCTGACCCTGTGACCTGTGGTCACCAGCCACAGTTTCATCTTCCATCCTGTGATGTTGTGATGTGTGGGCTGATGATTTTTTTCAATGATACCCGAAAGTGGGGTATTGTATGTAAGATAGCCAGTAGCCATCGAGGTAGGCTGTATGGACTGCCTTTCAGTTTGAGCTCTTACTGCAAAAAAAAGGGCGTCTATTATTGTTACCCCTCTGCCTCTAGGGGTAAACTGACCACGTGTGTCCGTGTAGCTCCTTGGGCTTGAACCACATCTTCCCCTTCTGACCCTTGGGATAAGGTCTAGAAGGAGTGGAAAACTGGACTCCAATGGCAGAAAGAGTTTTACCATCCTGCTCACATCTGGTCAAAGTATCCTTCACCTGAGGTCCGAACAAAGCCGAACCATCAAAGGGGTGTTGGTGAAGGACGCCTTAAAGGGTCCAAAATTACACAGCCGCATCCAGGCTTGGCGACTAAGAGCAACACCTGTGCCTGCGGCCCTGCTCGCTCCATCGGCCGCATAAGATATGAGCCGCATGGAGGAGTTAGATATGGAATTCAGGATAGCCAGCTGTGAGGCAATCTTTTCCTGAGCCCCAGCAGCAGAAGGATCCTGGACTACTTCTCCCAGTTCCTTGAGAATATCTCGTGAAGCCTGGTGAAGTGACAAAGGTAATTCAGCAAACGCATAGCAAAGGTCGCTGAAGAAAACATCCGCTTTCCATACCTGTCCATGGTCCTAGAATCCTTATTAGGAGGATGGACAGGTACTGAAGGATCCGCCAGTTCCTTCTTAGTGGCCGCCACCACCATAGCATCCACAGAGACACCTTTGGAAAGGAACTGCTTATCCGAAGGGGCCGTGATGAACTTGGATGGTCTCCTGGGGACAGGTTCCACAGAATCTGGAGCCGCCCACGCCTTCCGAGCCACTACCTGCATGAGTGGGTCGAAAGGCGGAGACACCCAGGAGGTGGAGGGTCGGGATCCAAAGCCTCCAGGTATACCGACTCATCCTCGGAGGGGTCAATGGAGGGCCAATTCCCCCTCTGTTTGAGGAGCTCAAGGATGTCTGAAAAGGAGACATCCTCAGAGGGGGACCGGGGGGAACCCTCCGACTCATCTAAGTCGGTATCAGATGTAGTAGACTCGGGGGAGTCTGTGTGTTTCCTCTTACACGCCCTCTTCGGAGGGGGTCCCCCTGCAGGAACAGGAGACACCTCGAAAGAGGAGGAAATTCCCAGTGGGGAAACCTGGGGCGATGGATCCCTGGGCCTGAGAGCGAGAGGCTGGGAAGAGGCATCTGCAGGCACTGATGAGGGAGGAGCTAGAGGGACGGACCGCTGACCTGGCTCTGAGGCCAGGACACTCCTCATCACCTCAAAGGCTCCTCTCCCGGAAGACCGGAACACACCCGCTCCGAAGAGACAGGAATGGTCGGCTCCAAAGAGAGAGAAGGCTCCGAGGCCGATGTCGGTGCCGAGCTTACCAGAGCCGAAGCCCCGAGAGGGAGAGCGGGGTCGGACAAGGGTCCGATGCCACTAGCCCCCTTGGAGCCGACAGTGGAAACCCGACGACCGGATCCTTCCAAGGAAGGTCTTAAGGAAGAGATCGAGCCGAGGATGACGGAGCGAAGGATGTATCGGCTCCGCATCAAGCAGTCGCTGTCCCAAGAAGCTCCGCCCGAACTCTGGTGTGGAGGCGGAGGAGGAAGCGCAATGATGGGGGTTATAGCGGCAGTCTGCTGAGACGGGCTATGGAGCATTTGGGCCAGTGCCTGAGACTTCAACAGCCTACTTACCACCCTCTCCAAGTCGTGGTCAGACAGCCTGGAAGATCTCGAAGACCGGCTCCGATGGCTCCGCTCCGATAAAAGAGGAGACCCCGGAGCCGAGTGAATACTCATAATAGAAGGGGACCGGGATCTCTTATGGGTCGAAACCAACGGAGCCGAAGTCCCTTGAACTCCAGATGGAGCCGAGGATATCTCGGCCCGATGCTGGATAAAGTGTCGGCTCCAGCCGGAGCCGACAAGGCCACCGTAGTCAGGGTATTGGAGCCGGCACCGAACCCACTACTTTTGAAGAAACAGTATCGACTCCAGCCGGGCGATGTCGGCCCGACGGAGCCGAGCCACCGGAGGAGGCTTGGACACTGTAGCCTGAGCCTTCGGTGGCTTATGAGGTTTTCCTGACTTCGGAGGAGAACCTTCAGGTTTAAGTAAACCTCGGAGGATAGGTTTGTTCCTCCTTTCCTGCAGGACTCTCTGGCTAAAAGCATGACACAACGCACAGGAGTCCTGCAGGTGCAAAGGCCCCAGGCAATACACAAGAAGTGTGACCGTCTGTCAGGGACATTTTCTGACAGCACTGGTCACACTTCTTGAAGCCTGAGACCTTGCCTTCTCTAGACATCCTAACAAGGATACCACAAACAGTCCCCACAAACACACAACTTAATCCCTACACAAACACACAGGAAGGGATAACCAAGAGGGAACTAGGCCTGACTAAACTACTGTAACTTAAAACTTATAAAGTTTACAAAAAGGGCTGAAAAAGAGGGAAAGGGTGGGCTGTAACTAGATTACAGACTAAACTGACACTCAAAAAGGGAAATAACTCCTAACTACACTTTTCTTATTTTACTAAGAAAAAACTCACCTCAGCTGGCAAAGGAGACCTCTTTCGCTAAGCGGCAAACGAGATCTGAGGTAGTTCCGCCTTGCATCATGGGATATAGGGTTGCCTCGAGCTGGTAAAAGGAGTTCTCGAGCTAAAGCAAGTGCCGAGTCGGAGCCGAGGATCGGCTCTGAACCCATCCAGCAAGAATGAAGGTGAGATTGACAACTTAACATCATCCATTTTCTAACTCAACATGCTTTTCCCAAGCAATCTCTCAGTCTTTACCATATAACAATCCTGTCCTACATGAAATACACACACATAAATAAAACACATTATGACCATAAGGGAAAAGACAAATACAGAAAATGTTCATATCACAAACAGTCTTCTACCATACTTACCCTTGAAGGTAACACGTACTCAAACCCTGGACCCTCTCAACAATCCATACACCAATATAACACTCCTACCCAATCCACCCAAACCCATCTTCCTCCCACTAAACAACACAATAACTTACCTTTCATGAAACTTAACCTGAGTAGTATCTGCAACAAGATCCAATGCCTGCACCCATGCATGCATGTATATTAACACACACTCCAGACATACTTGTAACCAGTAGTGTAGCTGGGGCAGGGCATGACAGGCAACTGTTCTGGGTGCAAAGTGTTGAGGGGGCATGATCAGCCAATGCTGATTTTCCTTTAATTCGATACAAGCCTCTTCAAAGCTGGTATTGCATTTCTAGTCAAACTTGAGTGCTGTAGGATTCCATGTGTGGTCTAAACTAAACTACAGTAACTCCTTGCTACATTGTACAGCTTAAAAGTAAAAAAAAATAAAAATAAAAAAGATCTCTGTTTTTTTTAACTAAAATCTGAGCACTGTAGCACTCTGTGCAGGCAGGGTATACATTATAACAACTGTTTGCTATTTTTGTAGCAAGTAATTTGCTACAGTTTAAGAGAAGACATGTAGATATATTTATATATATATATGTATTTAAAAAACGTGTTAAAGGAGGGGCAGGGCACAGAAATGAGACCTGGATGGCTTGTGCAGGAGGAGGGGGTTGTTATGCATCTAGCTGGGGAAAGCATGGATCTGACTGTATTAAGCAAATCACTACAATGCAGTAATCTGTTTGCTCGCTTAATACAATGAAGTGCTTTTTTTCTGTTCACTTGAAGAGCTTAGGGGATAGTGTTGGTGCTGGTTCGTGTTACCGGCACAGGGCATTGGTTGAGCTAGCTATGCTTCAGTTGTAAGAACAGAAACTTGGTTAAAATCTAATACCAAAGATGAAGAAATTTTTCCCCAGGTCATAATAGTCTAACAAATGATAGACAAGTTAAGAAAGCTGGAGGTGTGGCCATCTTCTGTAATAAACCCCTAAAACTTACCAAACTCCCCATCCACACCTGAATTTCCACAATGCCAAAATTATTCTCTCTCTTCTTCAACTCAACAGTCATAAGAGCACTTGTTTCACAGCAATATATATTCCCCAAGGTAATAATGCTACTATTCTGTAAGACATCCTAGACTTGGTATCATACAATATAAAAAATAAAACCATTATACCAGAAGACTTTAACATAGACTACTCACTGATTAACTTCACTCTTCTCATCAACCTTTCTCTCACTCTCTCTCTCTCCATATATATATATATATATATATATATATATATATATATATATATATATATATATATAAAATGGGGCACCTATTCCCACAAAAAATATGTGCCCTGCCATCCTTCTACTTGCTTTTTTTATGCTTCCTTTCTATGTGCAACACTGCTTTCTATATTTCCCCACTCCTACTGTCCTCTACGTCCATTTCATTTCCTTGCATGTAATCAGTAAGTGTCCAAGTAACAGGACAGGCCCTTTTCTACACAACAAAAACAACTGTCTCAGTTGTGTTGGAGACTGAGTTACTGCAAGTAATGGAGAAAATATCATATAATGAAATACAAATATTATACAGCCATATGGGTGCCTAGAAAGCAGACAATATAAATGGTTATGGCGTACAAGCATGTACTGAGCACACGTAAATGCAAATACACTACAAAAATGTACTGAATGAGGTGTGATTTTCACAGCCCAAGGCAAGACTGGGGACTAACATGTGGAATAGGCAAACTGACACAATACAGAGTGTAAGGAAAGCCTGTATGCAGACCTTCATTGGGAGGCTGCACTGCTAGGGGCCACTACAGAGGCTGCAGGAGGCAGCAATACTGCAAGAGGGAATCAACAGGGTATGGTGCACAGGTCAGCATCTCTTGCAACTGGTGATGGGTACAGGGTTAGGGTAAAGGGTCAGGCTTCGGATGCATCCAGATGTAAACAGTCTGCACTGGCATACCAATAGTATATAGCACACAATATATGATGCAAGGACTATATTTCTTACATTCTGTAGGTTTCAACTTATTCTATATGCACAGTTCTACTACACAGCAAACTATGGTGGTAAGCCTTGTGCTGCCATGGTATAGCATCTACCCCATGAGGTGCCAACATAGTGGCAGCAAGGGCTGTGGGAACTTAAAGGGACCTGGGACTGTTTCTGATTACATGCTCTATTGCCAAGGGACTTAAGGAGTACAACAGCTGTAACAATTCCCCACAACAAAGACAGCAGTGATATTACAGGTATTATACACAAACTAGGAAATAAATGATAGCATACAAAGCCAGCACAGTAACAGTGGGTAAAAAGAATGGGAACAGACAAGACTACTGCAGGCAGTTATGGGCCACTTGGCATTCACTAGTATTTCAATGAGGTTGATAGCCATTGCCTATTTTGTCTCTACCAAAGAATGCATGTATGGTGTACAGATAAAGGTCTGGCATCCACAGCTAACCCACACCTTCCCAAGGACTGAATCTCCTGTCCTGCTTTTCATGGCCACTACCACCTCTAGGTATGGACAGTTTCATAGCCATGGTCAACACTCTTTTTACTCCACTGTGGATACACTCTCTAGGTCACACAGTTCCACACTATCCATATCCCCAAGATGTTTACAGTATGTAACACTGCTGTGTGATCACTCAAGTGAACATGAACATCAACACTATACCACTTTCCCACATAGGGTAGCTGCTGCAGTGGTACTGTATGTGTTTATGAAGTACTACACCTTCTACTGTATGGGATGCATCCCTTCATGGTACTGCAGGGCCAGCAAGATCATCCCACTAACATTCCCTTCCTGGAAGCTCCACCCCTGTTCTCTAGACAATGTGTAATCCCTGACCTCCCTCAACCACCTAGCGAAGTACCTGGCTACAACATCCACCAACCATAAGCTTTCCATCCTTCCACCTCTGTTAATGTTGCTGATTCCTATACAAATGAGGTGGATGATGTCCTGCAAACCCCCTCAGACATGTGTGGATTAAGTAATGTCTGATACCCAGCATGACCAGAGAATGTACTGCATATCATCGGTGTATGACTGGATGTCTAAGTTTTATTCAATGCTGTCTCTGTCATGACTCATAGTTGTGGACCAGATGCTATCTGTTTGAAGGCACCACCATGTAACTGCAGCTGACTCAGCCTCACATGGTATGCTTCTACAGTTGGTTACTCTAATAACATCTCACCTGGTTCCCACTCACCTGGCATCTCCGCCACTGCTGTGTCTAGCAGTACTATGGTGTCCCATGTTGTAGTTGTTTACATAGCACCATGTTGTATGGCATGGCACACACCACAAATATCTTGCAGACATTTTCCAAAAAATACTACAGTGCACCACCAGAAGGAGCCAGATAATGGTAGGAGGCATTCTGCTCAGGATGTGGATGGAGGCCATAAACCACTGCTCCAAGACATATCCTGCACACGAATAACATTCAACAGTGAGCAACATTATGAGTTGCCTGTGGCTTGTGGCCTACATCCATGGGGTTGGGTTATCACATCCATTTAGATGACCCAGTACTGGAAAATCACCCCACACAAACCAATGATGTAGGTCACTTGTGTGCAATATGTGGGAATACTGGGAACTGCTTGGATTACACAGTCACATAGCAAATACCGTGTGCACTACGCACAACCTGCCAGTTGGTGGAGTAGAAGCCCTTCTGGTTGCTGCATAAGAGGCTATGTGGAGCGGGCAGGGCTTTGACAGCCATATGAGTGCAGCCAATGGCCCCCAGAACCTTGTGGAAATGGGCTATAATACAGAATGCCTGCAATGTTATGTTTTCTCTGATGTCTCCAGGAAACAAATATGCTCCTCCTCATGATGTAGCATCACTTCAAGGAAATGGTGCAAGATTTGTGAGCAGACTCTTGTAAAACTCCTACTGTGTCCCCTGTGAGACACTGGAATGTCCCTGTAGTGGGGATGGTTAATGGTACACAGACCTTAGTGCCTAACTAATATAGCAAAGGGAGGTTTCAAGGGAAGAAACTTGGACAGTTCACTTTCTGTAGAATATCTGCAAATACCTTGGTGGGAGATTTGTCTATGATCACAACAGTCTTTAATGAAGACCTAATAACTATAGCTGAAATAGAAGGAAAAGGAGAAAAGCCCTTCTCTGTCTTGGTAATCTTTGAATCCAGCAAAGTTCTAGGACCCTCTGCTTTCCTCTTCTTTGGTTTCTTGTTGTTCTCCTTCTCATTCCCTTTCCTTTTTTCACCATTCTGTGAAGTTTGAGTATCTGGAGGTTGAAGACCTTTAGTAATTAAAAAGAGTTATGTACTTACCATAACTTACCATTTGTGTTATCCTATGTCGTCATTCATCACCATAGAGTCTAGGATCCTATATCAGATCCGAGCCAGCAACATACTACAGATGGATCCAAGGCTCTAGCTCCTCTCTCTCCCATGATCCCCTGCTGCCTTCTAACCCCTGGATCGGGTTTGCTGTAGTGTTCCTCAAGGCTACTCCTACAAGAGTGAAAGGAAAACACTCCAACGTCCTCCATAATATACAAGGCAGTGGGATGGTGAGAGGGAAAAATGTAATGAATGATGACGTAGGATAACACAGATGCCAAGTTGTGGTCAGTACATAACTCTTTATCTATTGTTATCCAAGTCATCATTCATCACCATAGGGTCAGAGTCCCCGGCTACCATTTACCCTGGGAGGTCTCAAGGCATCCACAGCTAACCCAAACCTTCCCAAGGACTGAATCTCCTGTCCTGCTTTTCATGGCCACCACCACCTCTAGGTATGGAGTTGAAGTTTTATTCAATGCTGTCTCTGTCATGACTCATAGTTGTGGACCAGATGCTATCTGTTTGAAGGTATCACCATGTAACTGCAGCTGACTCAGCCTCACATGGTATGCTACTACAGTTGGTTACTCTAATGACATCTCACCTGGTTCCCACTCACCTGGCATCTCCGCCTCTGCTGTGTCTAGCAGTACTATGGTGTCCCATGTTGTAGTTGTTTACATAGCACCATGTTGTATGGCATGGCACACACCACAAATATCTTGCAGACGTTTTCCAAAAAATACTACAGTGCACCACCAGAAGGAGCCAGATAATGGTAGGAGGCATTCCGCTCAGGATGTGGATGGAGGCCATAAACCACTGCTCCAAGACATATCCTGCACAAGAATAGCATTCAACAGTGAGCAACATTATGAGTTGCCTGTGGCTTGTGGCCTACATCCATGGGTGTGGGTTATCACATCCATTTAGATGACCCAGTATTGGAAAATCACCCCACACAAACCAATGATGTAGGTCACTTGTGTGCAATATGTGGGAATACTGGGAACTGCTTGGATTACACAGTCACATAGCAAATACCGTGTGCACTACGCACAACCTGCCAGTTGGTGGAGTAGAAGCCCTTCTGGTTGCTGCATAAGAGGCTATGTGGAGCAGGCAGGGCTTTGACAGCCATATGAGCGCAGCCAATGGCCCCCAGAACCTTGTGGAAATGGGCTATAATACAGAATACCTGCAATGTTATGTTTTCTCTGATGTCTCCATGAAACAAATATGCTCCTCCTCATGATGTAGCATCACTTCAAGGAAATGGTGCAAGATTTGTGAGCAAACTCTTGTAAAACTCCTACTGTGTCCCCTGTGAGACACTGGAATGTCCCTGTAGTGGGGATGGTTAATGGTACACAGACCTTAGTGCCTAACTAATATAGCAAAGGGAGGTTTCAAGGGAAGAAACTTGGACAGTTCACTTTCTGTAGAATATCTGCAAATACCTTGGTGGGAAATTTGTCTATGATCACAACCGTCTTTAATGAAGACCTAATAACTATAGCTGAAATAGAAGGAAAAGGAGAAAAGCCCTTCTCTGTCTTGGTAATCTTTGGATCCAACAAAGTTCTAGGACCCTCTGCTTTCCTCTTCTTTGGTTTCTTGTTCTTCTCCTTCTCATTCCCTTTCCTTTTTTTCACCATTCTGTGAAGTTTGAGTATCTGGAGGTTGAAGACCTTTAGTAATTAAAAAGAGTTATGTACTTACCATAACTTACCATTTGTGTTATCCTATGTCGTCATTCAACGCCATAGAGTCTAGGATCCTATATCAGATCCGAGCCAGCAACATACTACAGATGGATCCAAGGCTCTAGCTCCTCTCTCTCCCATGATCCCCTGCTGCCTTCTAACCCTTGGATTGAGTTTGCTGTAGTGTTCCTCAAGGCTACTCCTACAAGAGTGAAAGGAAAACACTCCAACGTCCTCCATAATATACAAGGCAGTGGGATGGTGAGAGGGAAAAATGTAATGAATGATGACGTAGGATAACACAGATGCCAAGTTATGGTCAGTACATAACTCTTTATCTATTGTTATCCAAGTCATCATTCATCACCATAGGGTCAGAGTCCCCGGCTATCATTTACCCTGGGAGGCCTCAAGGCATGACATGTTGGAGCACTGTGGAGCCAAAGGAAGCCCTGGTCCTAGAAATCAACTCTATCTTGTAGTGAAAAATAAATGTGTGAGGATTAGACCAAGTGACAGCAGCACAAATTATATCAATAGAAAGCCTGGCCAAAAAGGCTGAAGAAGTTGCTATGGACCTCATAGAATGAACCTTGATTCTTCCTGGGACTTCAAGGTGGCTAAGGTTGTAGACAGTGGAGATGCAGTTAGAGATCCATTTATAAATAGTGACCTTAGAAAATGGAACACTGTGTCTACTAGAGGAAAAGGCCACAAAAAGCTGTTTGACTTACAAAAAACTTTGGTCCTATGTAGGTAAAACAGTAACTGTTTGTGTATGTCCAAGGTATGTAGAATTTATTCCCTTTTATTAAAATAGGTGGGGAAGAACACTGAAAGCTGAATAGATTGGTTCAGAGTAAATTCGGAAGCAATCTTGGGCAAGAAGGAGGGGTTTGTCCTAAGAGAGACTCTGTCCATGTGAAAAATCTTGAAAGGGGGCATAATGATAACAGCTTGCAGTTCTGAGACCCTCCTAGCTGAGGTAATAGCCATCAGGAAGGCCGTCTTCCAAGACAGGAACTTGAGATTGCAGGAACTAGTAGACTCTAAAGGAGTCCTAGTCAGAGATAACAAAACCAGCATAAGGTCCCGAGGGGGTGAAGAATACTTAATCAGTTGCTGAAGCAGGAAGACCCCTTTCATACATGCTTTACAAAGTCCGGATGAAAAGGTAGACTAAGTGGTCTTGTGAAAGTTGGAATCATCACTAACTGAAGCTTGATGGCAGAAAAACTCGCTCTTACTTGGGAAAGGGAGGACAAAAACAAATGTATGTCAGAAACTGAAACAGAAAAGGCTTCCAGATTCCTGCTCTTGACCCAAATAGAGAACCCTTTCCACTTACTACTACAAACCTTTCTAGTGGAAGGCTTCTGGGAGGCTAGAATGATATGTTTAATGAGAAACACTAGTCTGGACTGTTTAATAATCACTAGAACTGGAAAAAACATGTGGTTAGACAAAGGGTCTAAAGATTCAAGAGGGGAAGCCCTGATAGATTGGAAATCAGATCCTGATGAGGATCCAGTACCCATAGCAGATGCTTTAGATGAGATCTGATGAAGGGGAGCCACAGTTGATGAGGCCAGAAAGGGGCAATGAGGATAAGGGATATCCTCAGGCAATGCACTTTCTTCAGAACCTTGGGAATCAAAGGAACCAGAGGGTAGGCATATGGGAGACCCGGGGGCCAATCATGGACTAGACCATCCCTTAGTGACTCCACCAGAGGGGGGATCAAGGCAAAGTACCTGCTGCATTTGTGGTTGGCTGGGAAGGCAAAAAGGTTGCAACATGGTTGACCCCAATGGTCAAAAATCTGCTCCGCCACTAAAGGATTGACGGACCAATCGTGAGGACTCAAGACTGATCTGCTGAGCCTGTCAGCCAACACGTTGGACTCCCCACGTTTGTGTGTTGCAAGAAGGAAGCGTCCGGAGGACATTGCCCATTCCCACACTCGCATGGCCTCTCTGCACAATGGGTAAGAATGTGTTCTCTCCTGTTTGTTGACATACCAGACCACCACCATGTTGTCTGACTGAATTACAATCATCCCTCGAGGGAGGCAGTCCTGAAAGGCTTGCAATGATAAAAAACTGCTCTCATCTTTAGGACATTTATATGCAACTTGGTCTCTAATGAGGACCACAACCTTGGAAAGTCTTCCCCTAAAAATGCCCCCACACCCCAGCAGTGAGGCATCCGTGGTCACCATACCAGTTGTCAGAGAGAGAGAAATGGGCCTGCCTAAAGCAAGGTCTTGAGATTGATGCCACCACTGGAGGTGACATCTGCACACAGGCATCAGTTTTATGGTCATTGACAGGGGATGCAACTGAGCTGACCATTGAACTGCTAAGGTCCACTGTAACACTCGCATGTGATACCTGGCCAATGGAATGATTATGAGATGAATGGCTGAGGCCATGGATCCAAGGGCTCGAAGAGCTAGGTGAACTGGGGGGCAAGACAGGTCTAAAATCTGTGTGACCTATTCTGGGATCAACTGAATTCTGTGCAGAGTTAACTGCAATCTCTGAAATGGAGTCTAATTGAACTCCTATAAATTCCAACTGTTGTGCCAGGATCAAATAAGTTCATAGGTGTGTGTACTAGGCTAATGGCCCTGGAGCTCTTACAAGCCTAGCCCATAGGATTACCCTGGCATCAAGCCACCTGACTATAGTTCCCAGTGCCTCTGTCGAGTAGAGCCACAGGGTGATGCCTGGCATGAATTTTCTATTTCCCATCTACTCATCAAGATTTGTCTTGAAGAGGGCCATTGAGGTGCTCTGTTTGACATGTATGAGAAGTCTATTCCATAGCATGGGCAGTCTTTGGGTTATGAACCTGTCCCTCCAGCACATTCTGTTGATTGTGGTAATGAGGTTGAGGTCTCTGGAGAGTGTGGTGTGGAGGGATTGGGATTTCTTTAGATGTAGCATTTCTAACAGAGCTGGGTCAGACATGGCTTTGTGAGTCAATCAGACATAGCCTCTAAGTAGGCGATAAGAGACAGAGAAAACTGGAGTTTTTTGCGTCAGTCTATATAGGACAAGTGTTTAAGCCCTAGGATCTTCTTTGTGAGGTAGTTTTGCGGCCTCTCCAGTTGTTTCAGGTGTCTAATGAGGTACATGCCAAATGGAGCATTGTACTCGATGACTGGCCTAATGAGAGAAGAGTAGAGGGAGACAATGACCTCTTTCTTCCTGGATGCAAAACGCTTAGTAATGAGATGTGCCACATAGAAGTACTTTCTGACCATAGTGAAACTGTGGTGGTCAAAAGAGAGGTTGCTGTCAACCTGTGTTCTCATATCTCTTATTACACCTTCTGTGGTTCAGTGGACTACCATCAATGTGGTAATTCATGGGAACCGGGTTTTTCCCAAAGGGGATGATGACATTTTTTGGCATTGAGCTTAAGGCCATGGTTCTGAAACCAGTTGTTGGTCTCAGTGAGCTCTTTCTGTAGGATGTCAACATCACTTGGGGAGTTAATAGTAGCTCCCAACTTGCAATCGTCTGAGACCTTTGTCAGGCAAAGTCCCTTTGTATTGGCCTGGACTTCAGAGAAGTAGATACCAAACAGGAGAGGACCCAGGACCAAACCCTGTGGGACTCCACTTGTGACTGGGTGGCAGTCTGACTTCAAGTCAGCTACTTTCACACTGTGGGTTCTATCTGTGAGCCAGTTTGCAACCCACCTAGTGATACAGGGGTTGATGCCTAGCTTAGTGAGTTTTTCTATGATTCCTGAGTGGGGAATGGTATCAAAGGCCTTGACATGATCAAGGTAGGCTGTATGAACCACCTTGTCTTCATACACACCTCTGGGGACTGGCTCAAAAAAGTCGACCAAGTTGTGCAGGCATGTTCTACCCTTCACAAAACCAAAGTGTGCGCAATCCAGAGTTTGGAGATTCCCTATACCCTTGTTTATTAGGTCCATGATGATGTGTTCCATAGCTTTGCATATTAGACAAGTCAGGCTCATCATTTTATTTCGGCTGTTCCCATTAGGGGTCGCCACAGTGGATCATCTGTTTCCATTCCTTCCTGTCCTCTGCATCTTGCTCTGTCACACCAACTACCTGCATGTCCTCTCTCACCACATCCATAAACCTTATCTTAGGCCTTCCTCTTTTCCTGTTACCTGGTAGTTTCATCCTTAGTATCTTTTTCCCAATATACTCAGCATCCCTCCTCAGCACATGTCCAAACCAATGTAATCTTGCCTCTCTGGCTTTGTCTCCAAACCTTCCAACCTGGGCTGACCATCTAATATACTTATTCCTAATCCTGTCCACCCTCGTCACACACAGTGCAAATATTAACATCTTTAACTCTGCCACATCCAGATCTAACTCCTGCCATTTTGTCAATGCCACTGACTCTAACCCATATAACATAGCTGGTCTCACTACCCTCTTGTAGACCTTCCCTTTCACTCCTACTGGTACTCATCTGTCACAAATCGCTACTGACACTCTTCTCCACCCACTCCATCTGGCCTGTACTCTGTTCTTCACCTCTCTTCCATGCTCACTATTACTCTGAACTATTGATCCCAAGTATTTAAACTCATCCACCTTTGCCACCTCTACTCCTTGCATTCTCACCATTCCTCTAGCCTCCCTCTCATTCACACACATATAGGTTCATAGGTTCAGAGGATCATAATGGAGCTCATAAACAAAGATATAGGGGACTTGCAGACATTGGACCCGACCCAGTTTGGCTTTGTCAAGGGAAGATCATGCCTTTTGAACTTGGTTGACTTCTTCGAAACAGTCACCAAGGCCATTGATGAGGGAAAGGCAGTCCATACAGCCTACCTTGACCTTGCAAAGAAAGACACACAATACCCCACTCGGTATTGTAGAAAACTACAGCTTACACCAGCTTAAATGTAAACCCATATGTCACAAGATGGGTTGCAAACTGGCTTAAGGACAGAACCCACAGGGTTAGAGTTGCTGGCGCTGTGTCAGACTCCAAGCCGGAGTCTGTCTTAGTCCTGCTGACCTTCATTCCTTTTCTCTCTAGAGCATATATCCATCTCTCCAGGGTCTCCTCAACCTGTTCCCTACTCTCACTACATATCACAATGTCATCTGCAAACATCATAGTCCACAGGGACTCCTGTCTGATCTCGTCTGTCAGCCTGTCCATCACCATTGCAAATAAGAAATGGCTCAGAGCTGATCCTTGATGTAATCCCACCTCCACCTTAAACGCATCTGTCACTCCCACCGCAGTCCTCACCACTGTCACACTACCCTCGTACATATCCTGTATCACTCTTACATACTTCTCTGATACTCCTGACTTCCTCATACAATACCACAACTCTTCTCTAGGCACCCTGTCATATGCTTTCTCTAAGTCTACAGAAACACAATGCAACTCCTTCTGACCTTCTCTGTACTTATCCATCAACACTCTCAGAGCAAACATCGCATCTGTAGTGCTCTTTCCCAGCATGAAACCATATTGCTGATCAATAATCATCACGTCCCTTTTTAACCTAGCTTCCACTACTCTTTCCCATAACTTCATGCTGTGACTGATCAATTTAATCCCTCTGTAGTTACTACACATCTGCACACCACCCTTATTCTTAAAAATTGGTACCAAAACACTTTTTCTCCATTCGTCAGGCATCCTCTCACTTTCCAAGATTTCATTAAACAATCTGGTTAGAAACTCCACTGCCATTTCACCTAAACACCTCCATGCTTCCACAGGTATGTCATCTGGACCAACAGCCTTTCCATTCTTCATCCTCTTCATAGATATCCTTACTTCCTCCTTGCTAATCCATTGCACTTCATGATTCACTATCCCCACATTATCCAACTTTCTCTCCAACTCATTCTCTTCATTCATCAACCCCTCAAAGTACTCTTTCCATCTGCTCAACACACTCTCCTCGCTTGGGAGTATGTTTCCCTCATTATCCTTTATCACCTTTACCTGCTGCACATTTTTCCTAGCTCAGACCCTCTGTCTAGCCAATCCTTTCATACAACTCTTTATATGCCTTATCCTTAGCCTTCGCCACCTCTCTTTTTGCCATGCACCTCATCTCCTTATACTCCTGTCTACTTTCTTCATCTCTCTGACAATCCCACTTCTTTCTTTGCCAGCCTCTTTCTCTGTATACTTTCCTGTACTTCCTCATTCTACCATGTCTCCTTATCATTCTTCCTCTGTCCAGATGTCATACCAAGCACCTTTCTAGGTGTCTCCCTTACTAGCTCTGCTGTAGTTACCCAGCTATTTAGTAACTCTTCACTGCCACCCAGTGCCTGTCTTAACTCTTTGCTGAACTCCACTTCACAATTGCCCTTTTTCAATTTCCACCATTTGATCCTTGGTGCTGCCACCACACTCCTCTTCCTCTTCTTGATCACCAATGTCATCTTACAAACCACCATCCTATGCTGCCTAACTACACTTTCCCCGGTCACCACTTTACAGTCTCCAATCTCCTTCAAACTGGCCCTCCTACATAAGATATAATCTACCTGTGTGCATCTTTCTCCACTCTTGTATGTCACTCTATGCTCCTCCCTCTTGTTAAAATAAGTATCCACCACAGCCATGTCCATCCTTTTCACAAAATCCACTACCATCTGACCTTCTGCATTCCTTTGCTTAACACCATACCTACCCATTACTTCCTCACCCCCTCTGTTCCCTTCACCAACATGCCCAATGAAATCTGCTCCAATCACCACTCTCTCACCCTTGGGTACAGTCATCACCATTTCATCCAACTCACTCCAAAATTTTTCTTTCTCATCGCACACCCAACTTGTGGAGCATATACACTAACATTACACCATCAATTTCCAGCTTCATAAACATCACTCTATCCGACATTCTCTTCACCTCCAAAATACTCTTAGCATACTGTCCCTTCAGGATAACTCCTACGCCATTTCTCCTCCCATCCACACAATGATAAAACAATTTGAACCCACCTCCGATACACCTAGCCTTACTCCCCTTCCATCTGGTCTCTTGCACACACAATATACCAACCTTCCTTCTGTCCATCATATCGGCTAGCTCTCTCCCTATACCAGTCATGCTGCCAACATTCAAACTTCCAACTCTCACTACCACAGTCCTAGCCTTTTACCTCTCTTCCTGCCTTCGGCCATGCCGTCTCCCTCTTCTCCTCCTTCGGCCAACAGTAGCCCAATTTCCACCAGCACCCTGTTGGCTAACATTACTAGTGCTAGTCACTGTTAACCCGGGCCTTGACCGATCTGGTATGTAAATATTTACTGCTGTCCACATGAATGATTTGGTGAAGTTTTACGCCGGATGCCCCTCCTGATGCAACCCTCCCCATTTATCCGGGCTTGGGACCGGCACAAAGAAATGCACTGGCTTGCGCATCCCCTAGACAAGTCAGGCTAATATTTCCCAGGGTCTGTAGTCACTCCTCCTTTGTGGAGAGGAATGACTGTAGCAGTGTGCCATTCGGTAGGGACAAAGCCTGAGGTGAGGCTGTGATTGAACAGGTCACACAGGTGAAGTGCCAGTTCACTCTGTAATTCATGTAGAACACAGCCAGGGATATTGTCAGGCTCCATAGAAGCTGTATTCTTGGCCTTGGACAGTGCTGTTTTAACCTGTGCAGCAGTAATACTGGGTGCCTGGCAATCTACTGGTTTTGTGATTGGTCCTTTGGGGGGGAGGGGTAAAGTTGGCACTGAATCTGTCGGCCAGTATATTGGCAATATCTGTTGCCTTGGTATAGGAGGTACCATTGTGCAGTAGCTCAGAGCAAATCTGGGTACTGCTCTGAAGATTATTTACATAACTATAGAGGGCCCTGTAGTTGTCTTTACTATCTGCTGCAATTCTGTTTTCATAGCTAGCTTTAGAGGATTTGATGAGGGATCTCAACTTTTTGTTGAGGCTGATAAGGGAGTTTTTCCAGTCTTGGGACTTCACCTTATTCTGTATCAGTTTCCTCCTTCTGTTGTAGAGTTTGTTTATGGCAGGGGGCCACCAGATTGGCTTCCTTTTTTTGGAGGAGAGCTTCTTGGTTGTAGTGGGTATAGTGAGATTCATGCATTTGTGTACGTGTTCATACAGTGCATTGGTGTATGATTCGGCAGTCATGCAACTATTCTCCATTTGCATGGGTGCCATGAAGTTAGCTACTTCTTTTTTAGAAGCCCAAAGTTAGCTTTGGAGAAGTTTTTCAAGGTGGTTACCTTTGCATGGGGTGGGGTGTGTGTGGCAGGGATGTGGATTTCCAAGGTGATTAGTTTGTGGTTGGATCTAAGTAGGTAGGAGTGGACTATTGGTGTAGAGCAATGGTCGCCCATGTTAGTAATGACCAGGTCAAGGATGCTGCTACCTCTAGTGGGGGTAAAATGAGCTGGAGTAGTTTTCACAGTTAATGGAGAGGTAGTTGAAGTCGCCCAGTATGAGAGTGTTAGTTTGGACCCTAATATTCTCCAGGGTGCTTATGAAAGTGGAGTTGGGACATGGTTGGGGACCTATAGCAGGCTACGACCTGAATCGCTGTCTTACCCAATGTTAGCTGCACCAGAAGTAGCTCTGATGCGTTATACTGGGCTACCAGTCTGGAGGTGTGTGCATCCTTTATGAATATGGAAACACCACCACTTTTGGAGCTTCGATCCAAATTCTGAGGCTGAAAGGTGTGGAATGAGTTATAGCCTGGTAGTGCAGGGATGCTTTCTACTGCCATGAACCAGGTCTCTGTTACAGCACCAATGTCGATATTCTCTATTTCAAGGAGTGTTTCAAGCGAGTGCATTTTGAGATTTAGACTTCTAGTGTTGAGCAGCATGACTCTCAGATTGCATTTGTTTGTAGCTGTTATGGTGGTAATTTGGTCTTTGGAACACCACCTAAAAAAGGCACTATAGGGGTGGCGAGAGCCTTGGCCAGTAATCGGAAGTCCAGGGATGACAAGATGCAGGCCATCTCTGGCAAAGCAGCGAGGTCTGTCAATCATGTCATCTCAGGCAGACAGATACTGGAGCCCCTTAGAATGACACCAGAATCTTAGCCAATTGTTGAAATCAATCATGTTCTGCTTCTACTGTGGTATCACACATCGCTAAGATCCTGACTGGATAATGAAAAATTGATGATGATTCTCAACTGATAGAAGAGGGGAAGAATATTATGAATCACTTGTGAATGTGCTGTGAGGAGCCAATTGTTGAGGTACAGAATGATCTGAAACCCCTAGAGTCACAGGCGAGCCACTACTACGGCCATACATTTGGTAAACACTGGGGAGCTGTGCTGAGACCGAAGGGCAGGGGTCTGAACTGGTAATGATTGGCCCCTAGCCAGAAGTGAAGAAGTCTCCTGGAATGCCTGTCTATCTTGATAAGACAGTAGAGATCTACATAGCACAAGGGGCAGAATGGACTGAGCAGTGACCATCTGGAACTTTGACTTCTTGCCCAAAAGACTGAACTCATTAAGATCCAAAATAGGACATAGGTCCCCATCTTTTTTTGGCACTAAAAGAAGTGAGAATAAGTACCAAATATTCATCCTCATTGTCCTGCTGGTACCTCTTGGATGGCTTTTTATAGAAGAAGTTGTTGAACTTTTTTTAAGGTCAGCTCCCTCTGACTGGGTGGAACATTGGGGAGGTAACTTCTTACTGGAGGCGGCCCTGGAAATGATACTTTACACCCACTGATCAGAAAATATATTTGTCCAGGCTAGTGGGTGTAGAGAAACGTGACCCTGACTGCCGCCAGGGCAGAGCAGCCAGGCAATGCTTCAGGAACACTGATAGGGATGCTCAGTGAAGGGTTCCCTGGAGCTCTGATTTTGTGGACCCCCCCCCCCGCCTTGAGGGTGACGTCGGCCACTGAAACCCCTCCCCTGCCTCTGGAAGATGGATATGCAGGAGCTTCCTGGAAAGAAGACTGTGACTTCAGGAACCACATCTTTCTAGATCCCCATTGGATCTTAGAGTAGGACCTCTGAGGAGTAGAAAGCTTGATCCCCACCATACACAATGTTCTCCCTTCATGCTTGCTGTGGGTCAAGTGTTCTTCACGGAAGGTCCAAAAAGAGTAGAACCATCGAAGGGGGTGTTGATAAATGTCACCTTAAAAGGTTCTGCAAACCCACATAAACTCAACCAGGGATTGTGCCTCAAAGCAATGCCAGTATTTGCTGCATGAAAGGTAGCTTCTGCAGCACTAGAAATGAACTTCATCTAGGAATTCACAAGGGAAGCTGGAGTGAAAAGCTGAGATAACACCTTCTTGAGGTCCTCTGATGGCAACAACTCTGTAGGAAAGTGGAAACTCTTGGACCAAATCCCTTTGGAGGCAGGTAAAGTGTGTCAAGCAACTGACCACTCTCAGTCCAAAAGTTGCTGAGGTGTTCACGTGCTTCCCAAAATGGTCTATCGCCTGGGACTCTCTATTCGGGTGATGGATTGTGGAGCTCTGCTAGCTCCTTTTTAGTGGTGGTGGCAACCATGATGTCATCGACTGTGGCACTTTTGCTCCAAAAAGAACAGTCTGCAAGAGGACTAAGAAATCTGTCATCCCTTTTTGGAACTGGATCTACCATGTCGGGCTCCTTCCAGGCCCTGCTGGCAATTATATCTAATAACTCATCAGCAGGGGGGGCACCCAGGAGGTAGACGGATCCATTCTGAAGACTTTCAGAAACACGGACTCCTCTGCAGATAGGGTTGCGGAGACCATCCATCCTTTTGCTTCAAGATTTCAAGGATGTCTTGAAAGGAGACATTGTCAGGTGGAAATCTGGGGGACCCGTGTCCTTCATCGAGGTCTGTGTCCTCGGTGAGGGACACTGTGTGGGAGTCCAAGTGCCTCCTCTTGTACTTTCTCTTACGATGTACCTTTTTCACGAGAAGCTGTGGGAAGACTTGGAAGAGGCAGGGACTTCCAGAGTGGAGAAAACCCCCTGAAAGCTCGATCAGGAGGGCTGACTCTGGATAGGATGGGAGGTCTCAGCAGCCAAAGTAGAGAGGCTAGGAGGGACCAGGAGGTGTGGCAGAGGAAACCCCAGACCTGGAGAAAGTCCTCTCTACCACCCAGAAAGCCAAGCGGCTGGAAGCAGGCCCATCCCTCACATCCGAGGGAGAAGTCCCACGGAAAGAAGGAGGAAGGAGTCCAGAAACAACACCATGACCCCTAGATGATACTGGCAAGGGCAAAGTGACAAAGGCAAGGGACTGGTCCAAGAATATGGTACCAGATCCCCTCCTGTAGAGTCAGTGTTGACCACTCTAGTATGGGGCTCAACCTGCTCTGTGGGTGGAGGAATAGAGTAAGCCATGGACCCTGACAGGGTCAAAAAAGGAGGAATACTCAGCCTTGCTGGAATCTGACCTCAGATGTCTGGGTCCCAAGATTCCAAAGCCGCTGGGGTTGAAAGAGAAGAATGAGAAACCAGAAGGGGCAAAGCCCCCCTATCTGGATGGACAGAGGAAGACAGGAGCCCCAACTCTATTTGGCCCTTAAGGAAACTCCTCATCATCCTGTTTCTTTCTGAGGGTAAGAGACTCCTTGAAGCTCTAGAGGAGGAAGAGGATTGGGTAGACTTAGAGGGAGATCTCCCTGAACCACTTTGATGCTCGGGGGTATGGCTCTGATGTCTCAGAGCTGATTGCATCTCCTATTTGGAGGTAGAAGGAGCAGCTACCTCCTCCAGGATTAAAATCAGATTCAACAATCCTGTCAGACCTGAAGGCCTAGCTGACACAGCAGACAGATCCAATGAACTTGCCTGATCCGAGGCTGGCTTAACCTTGGTCAGATCTGAGGGCCTCTGATCCGAAGAGGTCCTGGATCCAAGTGACAGCTCTGCAGCTCTCAGCTCCAAAGACCTCAGATCTGAGACAGACTGGGCTGAGATCAGATCCAGGGACTTAAGATCTGACAGCTGCAGTTTCTTAGTAGGAACTGGCTGGGAAGAAGGGGTCTTCCTCTTCAGATATGAAGAGGAAGCCTTCGAGGAGGAAATTAAGGGTCCCCCATGAACCAGACCCTTTAACAAGAGTTTGTTGCAGTACTCTGCCAAGACCCAAGGGTTAAATGGAGCAGAATTGTCACATTCAGCCTCCAGGTGTGCAGCGCCCAAACAATATACGCAGTACTCGTGTTAGTCAGAATTAGGCATCTTCCGACCACACAAGGAGCCTTTCTTAAAGCTTGAGGGGTCCAGCCATAAAGAACAACTAAACTAAGCACAGACAGACAGACAATAAACAGTGAAGCCCTAATGGCTACCACAAAAAAAGGGTGCCAAAAACCCAATGCACTCTAACTAGCACTAAAGAACTAAGTTAAGGGAAGGAAGGTGACACACTATAGTAAAACGACTAAACACTAAAACTACACCAACAAACTACATTAACAACTATTCAAAAGATATAAAAAGGTGTGAAACACTTATCTAGCTAGAGCCCAGGAAAATGCATCTGCACGGGACACACGGCAAATGAGAGATGGGGTTAGAGGGCAGCAGTACATCATGGGAGAGGGAGAAGTTAAAGCCTTGTATCTGTCTGCTGTGTGATGTCAGCTGTTATCCGATATCAGATCCCAGACCCTATGGTGATGCATGATGACTAGGATAACATCAGATCTTATTCTTCCTAACTGCCATGTCTTTGGATCCCAACCACTGACAAATAGTGCAGTCAGCAACAAAATGCCTGGGTAATAAACAGAGTAGATCTTCAGGTGGATTTTATGTTCAAACCTCAAGCACTTTTTAAAGCTTTTATTCATCCTGTTATATATATTAAAAAAACAACAAAGCTTAACAAGTAAATAGAAAAAGGAAAAGGAAAGCTTTTTTCTAAGAAATGGCTGAGACAGAAGATGCTAGACAGCCAGCCTAAATGTCACCAGGAGTCGAGGCAAAAAGACAGAAACTTTGATTAAAGTCCAGAAAAGCAGAACCTAACTGAAAAAAAAAAATATATATATATATATATATATATATATATATATATATATATATATATATATATGTGTGTGTGTGTGTGTGTAGTAATAATTTCTGAAGCAACAAGGACAAAATGTAGAGAAAAGTTCTCTTAAAAAATTATTTTTAGAGAGCACTTAACTGTCACAAAAAGATCAAACATTTCAAACATTTCTAATGGCACAAGCTGAAAAAGCAACAAAACTACAAACTGAAGAAAAGCCACAAAAGTTCAACAGCGTACAAACTCCGGACTATTCAGGACAAGATGCAAATTTCCAGAAAATGCTGTGTAATGGGTAGGACCATTAAGAAACCACTTTAATAAAAAATATTTAAAATAAGATAAGCGCTTTTGTTTTGTTCACCACAAAACTTCATCAGATAAATCCAAGGAAGTAGGGCCAAGTATTTATGTAAGACATAACTGCTCAGCAGCAAATCAAAGTCTAAAAAATGTGCCACTGACCCCTTAAAGGGAAACTTGCACTATCTTCTTAAAACCTTTAATTTTAACAGACTGGAAATGGAGGTACATTCATTAATACCTGGCCAAACATCAGCTTGAAACACCAGCTGACAAAATATTTCGCTTCTTTCTAGAAAATAAGTGCCATGGGCCTCCTCTAGCCCCTTGGTGCATCTGCTTGACAACTACAAAATAAAAGTAACTGTCATGAAATTCTGTTACATGTTTAGCCAGGGCATTCGTAATTTTGTCTTTTTGTATATCATAAAGATGCTCATACATCCTTTCTTTTAAGGCATGCTCAATCTTTCCACTATAAAACAATTGACACACCTAACAGAGGGCAGCATAGACCACACCTTTGCTATTACAATCAAATTTTCCTCTAACCCGAACATATTGTTTTTTTTTTATCCAAAATGAGTCATCCACTTGGATCCACTTAAAGAATGAACATTGCTCACATTTGGTCATTCTACAAATATTACTGGTTGCATTGATATTAAACACTGTACCTTCTAACATCTTCCTTATGTTCTTCCCTCTTCTAAAAACCACCAAAGGGTGTTCTGGAAGTAGTTGTAAAAGTTGTCTGTTTTCTTTAATAAATCCCAGTTCTTCTTAAGCATCCGTCTCAGAGTCCGATCGTCTAGGTTAAAGTTGGCAATGAAAGCACTTCCCAAATCACTGGTTCCATTGTTAACTTCTTTGCCAGTTTAATTTATAACAACACCACTATTATTGAGTATCAGGATGTAGTAATCTCCTGTGTACTGGCCAGACAATTTGTTCCTTTCTGGGCCATAACTGGCAGCAGGAGACATCTTTAGGCAGTCAACTTTTCTTTAATGACCTTATCCCCTTCCCTTGGTGTGACTCACATCATCACAGGGCCCACTGTGCCTTCTTCATGTGAGCACATGCTTCCTTGCACCTTTACTTAGGCAGCACGATGCCAGGGCACTTCTATGGCCTAAGCTTGTACAGGCTCCAGGGCCATTAGCCTAGTACATACCTATGAACCTATGAACATTTATGCAGCCTGGTAAGCTAAATGCATGCCACAGTCATTGTTGTATTTTGTGCTCTTATTCTGAAGGGATTATGATGGCTCATAACACAGACTACTCCGCTCTCCCCCCCCCCCCCCCCCACACACACACACTTGGTAAGCACATCCATCTTCCTCATGTTAGCTCCAGCAGATGCCTGTGCTGCTAATGAAACATAGGCTGCCTGGATCAGAGTCAAGGCTTTATCCCTCTATGCAAAAAGAACTGGTAGCAAAGAACGATAACTAATGAAATACAAATTACATAACAAGCATTAAAAATGAACACAATGAGAATCTAAATTTTAGTGTCATCAAACAAAAATTCTGATGCCAAGTTTAAAGCCAGTGGTATAAAAAAAAAAACTAAGTCAAGACACAATTAAAATGTGTTAGAGCAGTTTGCTTTTACAACTAGAATGCAAATACCTGAGCCACTCAAAGTCTTCTGCACTTGTCACCTTCTTTTCCATTAGCTCTGTAAGCACATCCCTATTGTGAACATAGATGGTCAGTAGTGCCTCAAGTGTATTTTGCTGATGTGGATTCAGTCTCTCACATACTATTTCTACAAGTTTTTCTAGCTCAAATACTAAATCCAAGTGGACCTTCTTTAGTTCTCCTTCTGGATCAGAACTACGGAAACTCCTTTGGCAAGCCTGGTTAAACATTATCTGACTCTGAAAGAAAAGGAAGTGACATACTGCAACATCAGTATACAAAATTATTCTAATTTTACTGATGTGATAAATAATACTTTCACATAGGACACAAAACATATTGCTTTCAGTTTGAAGTACAGTAGGAAAAAAGACATATTTAATAATAACTGATCCATTATGAATATTTTGAACATTCAGCCTAAATGTAGGTACTGAGAACAAAGATGTCAGAGACAACGTTTCTAAATATTGCCACTGGTGCAACAGATATTTAGGTGTGCATGATATACTGAGACAGTGTTTCACAAGATGCAATTTACTCTCG